>NC_056739.1:1571292469-1571592469 GCF_019279795.1 Protopterus annectens | reverse complement strand
CTTAGTGCATACAGCATTACATGTGGGCTATACTGAGGGGTCCATAGCCTCTTTTTCACACAGCACATACTTAGTGCACGCAGTGTTACTTGTGGGCTATGCTGAGTAGTGCATAGTCTCTTTTTCACACAGCACATACTTAGTGCATACAGTGTTACTTGTGGGATGTGCTGAGTGGTGCATAGCCTCTTATTCACACAGCTAACACTTAGTGCATGCAGCATTACTTGTGGGCTGTACTGAGTGGTGTATAGCCTCTTTGCACTATACAACAGACCTTTCGGAAATATCAATAATTTATTTTTCATAATCAGTCATCATTTGTGCAATGTTGAGGGATAAGTGTCATAACTGATAGCTATACCTGCAGGTTTTAATAGCAGTATGGAAAAACGGGTGTTATGAAACATAATTAGCGCTATACTGACATTTTATACTGTAGTGTCCAGCACAGGGTATGATGAATTTTTCTTTGTACAAATGACTTGCTTTGAAAAGAGAAGTCTATCCTCAGGATTTAATAAAACCCATGTAGATACCCTGTAGAGCCTACACGGAATGTATCCGAGTACATGGCCACAGCAACCCCCCCCCCCCGGCAGTGCACCATGCATATTAATGATGGCGTGCTGTCGAGGGAGAGCATAGTAACAGAGATATTGAATCAGTTTAGGGAGAAGTGTAGAGGCTACCCATGGTTGTGGATGTGAACATGTGAGGCACCCTGTACTGCTCCCCACTACTGTTGAAATGCTGTGAATGGGTTCAAATGTGTAATATTTTATTTTAATGTTTTTTTTTTCATTTTTGTATGTTTGCATGGCACAGCGCAGAGTGCAGCAATGCCTAGCTGTGCTCACATATAGACAGCTGACACCTGCCAAACATCTAAAAATGGAAATCAGATGTCATTAATTAACATTATTACGTATTTCTCATATTTTAATTTTTTTTTCTTTTTTTTTTAAATTGTTGTTTGCATGAGGCTCTGTGAAGCACCACAGAGCCAAGTGGTGCTCATACATACATGGTTTACAGTTGCTAGACATCTAAAAATAGAAACCAGATGTAATTAATTATTTATGTCTGGGTCTATTTAAGCCCATTTGCACAGGCTCCATGGTGCTTAGCTCCACTTACAGGTAGCCCAGTAGTATATGTGAAGGTATACTCGGTTTCATAATATCCAAGTAGCTAAATGGGTTGAGATACAGCTTAGTGCTTAGTAGGTCCTGGGTTTGAGTCTGTAGCAGTGATAAGATGTCTGCAATTTAAGTTATTATGTATGTTTAATTTTAAAAACAAATTTGTGAAATATGGCACTGCTGTTCTGTGCTGAACACTATTTAAACATGCTAAAGACTACTTTTGTTTGTGTGGTGCTAAGCTTAGCTAAAATCTTGGTTATGTGAGTTTTTGCACTGCTTAGCTGTTCTTAGCTGGTTTGCATGATGCTAAGCAATGCGGCGCTTTTTTGAATGTTGCTCAATTATGTGTAAGGGTTGGAAAACAGCCTATATTAGGCACAATAGGTGGGAATTTTGCAACAGTCTTTGAAGTCTGATCAACCGGTGATATGGCAGGTGGTGCTGGTGAAGGTATGTGCTTTTGGGAGCAGAGATGAGTTGTTCAGGAGTCCAGGGTCATTGTCAGGCTCCTGGTAAAAAATCATGAACCCAGACTGCTGCAGGATGGTTTCCAGGCCTCGGAGTGTAAGATGGAGGCCTGGGACCAGTTGGCCAGGGAACTCACCAGTGTCACTGGTATCCCCCTGCACAGATGAGCAGTGTTGTCACCATTATGATGACCTGAAGAGGAGAATGAGAGGAACCTTGGACACCTGGGTCCAGGAAGCCAGAGCTGGGAATGCTCCACAAATATCTAAGTATGTTTTCCACTGTTTTACTAATATGCAAGCTGAATGTCTGCAAAACTGGAATGCATAATGGTGTGCTTCTCTCCCAACAGCTGTAGCTGAGAGAGCTCACAATGTTGAGTCCCATGCCAGGTGCCTGGTCAGTTTGTGCCATGAGTATGGCATGCATAGATTTATTATGCTAACTGTACTGCAATAAGCAAGAAAGAGTAAAGCATTTACTGCAATAAAGTATACACGATAAGAACTGAAGTGCAATAAATGGGCAAGTAGAACTGTAGTGCATTAAATGGGCAATTAGAGCTGTAGTGCAATAAATGAACAATAACAGCTGTAGTGCATTAAATAATAAATTATACCAATAACAGTAAGCAAAATGGTGTACAGCAGGATTGTGTAGTCGTAATCATTGCTGTAGAGCTGTATGCATTGCTTATCTATGATAAGGTTGCTGCAGTCAAGTGTAACACTGTAATAGCTGTAGAATGCAAAATGAATGCCCTGAAAACTGCATTGTTTAACTCACAATATAGTCTAATGCTGTCTCCAGGACAATATCTGTCACATAATGCTCTCTGTTCCTCCTACTTCTGTAATAAAGGTATATGGGTGAGGTAGCCCACTCTATGGGCAGATATTGTGTGGACTTCACAGACATTTATCAGCAATACCAATAAAGTGTTAAGCAGCATTGTTGATTCCTAAATAAATCTGTTTCAATAAATGCAGTACGCCTGTATGCCATGCATGTGTGTTCTACTGTCACTGCAGTGAAGTATAGCACTGTAATAGTTCTAGAATGCAAAATGAATTTAGTCACGTGGTGCTCTCTTTTTCTCCCACTCCAGGAACAAATGGTATATGGTTGAGGTAGCCTATGTTATGGGCAGATATGATTGTGCTAACATTTCACAGACACTTATCAGCAATACCAATAAAGTCTTAAGCAGCATTGTTGATTCCAAAATACATCTGTCTACATATTCCCAAAACAACTGTATTCCTTGCATATCTGTACTAAGCTGCTGCAGTCAATGTTACATTTTTTTACAGATGTTCCCTGCAGTCACAGCTATTGGGTTCTATTCCTGTGCCTGCTAACTAAGGCATGATGGCTGTCTAGTGTATGTATTGTATACAAACATGTCTCACAAGTGTCATGATTTCACTTAATGTAATTAAAACTCCCTAAGCTGTCTGTCACAGAATTACCAGAAAAATGATTACCTGGAATCCAATGTATTACCAAATCCACTTACAGAACACCTTAGTAGTTATAGAAGTCCACATTATGTGAAAGTGTTCTGTGTAGTTGTGTATATGCATTTGTTATTGCTTGGCCCATACTGACCCATGCTAACAGCTTGAGAGGTATGTACATGCTACATCAGCTGTAGGAGAATTGCAGTCACTGTACTCAAAACTGACACTACAAGTATTTATTATCACTGTTTTCAGGGATATAGTCTGCATTGTCAGTAATGGAGTGTTTTTCTCTCTATATATATCCCTTATCTTCATTTATTTATTATTGTTATTTATTATTATGATTTAATATTAACATATTTTGTTTAACTATATTTTTGCAAAAAGTGATGTATTATTGTTATGTGTTATTATGATTCAGTATTAACAAATTTTGTTAAACTAACTGTTTTGTTGGCCTTATGCTTTACTTCTTACTGGTATGCTGTTAACATATTGACTGTTATGTTATTTATTGTTGTGTTACACATAATATACATTAATATGTATTTGGATTACTTAAAATGGTGTTCCATTCTATTAATATTAACAATGGTTTGGTTATGACTAACCTTAACTTATTGCTATACATCATTTACCACAGCACAGCAAGGTAAGCTGGTTCTGGCTGATTCGCCTACCTTGCCTCAACCGGCCATGGCACTGGGTCCCAGCACATCTCAGACCCAGACCGGTGGTGGCTCCTCTGCTGCCCCTGCACTACCTGCAGCATTAGGTAGTACTGCCCCATGGGACAGGGTCCAGCCTCCCTCTGGGAGTGGTGGTGGACAGAGAGTTGTCACTTAGGATGAGCTGCTGGTCTTGGTGTGCAGGATAGTCTACCATGGGTTTGACCACTGCCTGTGCCAGATTGAGGCCATGCTGGCTAACCTTGTGGGGCAGCCTCACTCTGGTACCCAGCCTCCAGCACTGCCACCCCCAGGGCAGTGAAGGAGCAATGCTGACAGTCCCATGGCTGAGGATGTGAGTCACACTACTGGCATTTAGAGACACCTGGGACTTAAATTCCACAACACCCTCCCTATCCAATGTGTTCACCTCCCTCATGTGTCACATACCAACCTTGTCTGCTGTCTTGTCTGTCTGCAAATGCATCCTCACCTAGTCAACTTACCTCCCCCACACATACCTATGCCCCTTCCCCCAACATTCCACTCTCACCTTAAAAAATAATGGGCACCTGTCCCAAAAAAATAAAGAAAATTGTCTCATACATAGCTCTCCATTTCGCACACTTGTCCACTGGACACACATAATTCAGTCCAATTGGTTTGACAATGCAGTTATGCTGTCCTCACCCCTCTCTGTGTGTGAGAGTTCAAATCCATGTACATATTCTGTCAAAGTGCACAGTTGTTGCTGTACAAGAAATGGATAACTATGGTTCTTTCCTACAACCTTCCTGCACATCCCTACCTGCATTTCACTGTGTTTTTCTCCCTGCTTGCACTCCATTTCACCACTTTCCTATCTCCCATTTTTCTTTTCTTTATATTTTTTAGCGCATTGCTGCAAGACACAACGTATTATGCAGCTTTGCTAAGCTCAGCTAAATAGAGATATATTGACTATATGTGCTTTTAAACTTGTAATACACACTTAGAAAATAAACATCTGTGCTATTTTTTGGGGCCCAAGACCACCATACCTGCAGAACACTGCACTAACCTGCCATGCCACACAACTCTTAATTAAAACAGGTGGCTTAAAGAAAATATAGTGTTTTCCAGTGACAGTCATTAAGCATGCTTCAGCAGAGCTGTGCACTGCACCACACCTCACAAACTTGATTAAAAAGTATTGGAAAAAAATGGGAGTGTACCTTGGACCCTGGTGCAATAGTACACCACTTGAAAGCCAAAGACATAATAATGAATGTAAGTGAGGCCTGTGATGGCAGGTAAATGTGCCCTTCAGCAGCAACATGTAGAAAGACACCTGCCAAGGCATTAATGGCAAAATACATGTTCAACTGGGACCCTGGTGCACTCCATACATCCATATAAAGCCATGCAAATTCTGATGGATGTCGAAAATGTATATCACAGACTGTATGTGTGAACATATATCTTGCAAATACCCCTGCTGTAGCAGTGACTCGGTAGCTCAGTCTATTAATTGCCTTGCAAGCAGTGCATTTTGTCACACACAGTCCTGGGTTCAAATCCAGTGGTGTATAGAAGTGAATGTACAGTATTGTGAAGGCAGAAATTAATTACTGAGTCATGCACTCTTTATCCATACAATGCATTTCAAATGATGTCTGCTTTTCACTGATGGTAGTCACAGGCCTGCAGGTAGGAACACACTTCACATATCCGTATAGCAAAACTATATGTGCATAAAGTGTCACATCATGCATTAATATGCATTCACAGAGAATGTCAATGCAGGTACTGCAGATGAGGATCACTAATATCACAGTGCACCACACAATCCTTCCAAAGTCACTGTGCAGTTTATCACAGCTGCACAGATAACATACACATTGGACATCCCTGCTTGTAACAAGACCTGCCTCATACACGCTGAAAATTATTAGGATACTGTAGCACATGGCCTGGCAGTTGCCCAAATGGTGGACATATTCTCATATTTATACCCCATCTTACTCAAGGACACATCAAACATGTTGCCTAGTACTCTGTTAGTGATAACCTTCCCTAACATACTTACCTTAAACACATGCCTTAACTGGAGTGGAAGGGATAGCCTCACTCTGGCTCTGCCTCTACAACAAGGCTGACATAGCTCCCACAGTTACTCCAACAGCTTTTGTCCTTCAATGTATTCACAGTCTCTACCTATATGTATTTCCTGCAGCAGCAGCGTGTAGAACACACATCTCTATGGTAAGGTTTATTTTACAGACCAACCCTCTGTGACAATGTAGTCTCCTCACCCAAGTAATGTCCATCACAACATATCAGAAAGGAGCCCTAATCTACATAGGTTCATAGGTAGGTACTAGGCTATTGGCCCTAGGGTCTATATAAGCCTAGCCAAATGGTACCCTGGCTTTTGCTAACCAAGAAAATTATTTTCCTGTGCCCCTGTCAAGCAGAGCCACAGAAGTGATCCCCAGGGTGAATTTCCTATCTCCCATCCAATCATCAAGATTTTTCTTGAAGAGTGCTAATGAGGAGCTTTGTTTGATATAGATATGGAGTTTGTTCCAGAGTATGGGAAGTTTCTGGGACAGGAATCTATCCCCCCAGCATGTTCTGTTTATTGTGGTGACAAGGTTTAGGTCCCTAGAGTGTGTAACTCAGAGGGATTAGGATTTCTTTATGTGGAGCATGCCCAACAGCTCTAGGTTTGACATAGCTTTGAATGTTAGGCAGAGATCGCCTCTGAGTAGGCGATATGCGACAAAGTAGAGCTAGAGTTTTTTGAGACGGTCTGTGTAGGGCATCTGTTTGAGGCCAGTAATCCTCTTTGTGAGGTATTTCTGTGGCCTTTCTAGTTGTAGATGTGTTGTGATGTACATACCAAAAGGGGCTTTGTACTCTATAATGGGTCTAATGAGTGACAAGTAGAGGGGGAACAATAACCTCTTTTTTCCTGGACGAGAAACTTTTTGTGATGAGGTGTGCCACATAGAAGGATTTCCTGACTACTGTGGTAATGTGATTATCAAAGGAGAGACTACTGTCCACCTATGTCCCAAGGTCTCTTTTCACACTTTTGGTATTAAGTAGACTACTGCCTATGTGGTAGTTTATGGGTACAGAGTTTTTACCAAAAGGGATGACAATGCATTTTTTGGCATTGAGCTTGAGGCCATGGCTTTGACACCGGGCATCTGTCTCAGTGAGGCCCTCTTGTAGGATGTCCATATCATTAGGAGTTTTGATTATGGCTCCTAGTTTGCAGTCATCTGTGACCTTTGTTAGCCAAAGACCTTCTGTGTTAGCCTGTACTTCAGAGAAGTAGATACCAAACAAGAGAGGACCTAGGACCGAACCCTGTGGTACTCCACTTGTCACTGGTCTGAAGTTGGATTTAGAGTCTGCTACTTTTACAGTGTGGGTTCTGTCAGTGAGCCAGTTGGCAACCCATCTTGTGACATAGTGAGTTATACCTAGTTTAGTGAGTTTGTCTATAATTCCAGAGTGGTGGATGGTGTTGAAAGCCTTGGCGAGATCTAGATAGGCTGTGTGAACCACCTTACCCTCATCTATCACTTTGGTGACCATTTCAAAGAAGTCTATCAGGTTTAGGAGACATGATCTACCTTTTACAAACCCGAATTGGGTAGGGTCCAGAGTTTGGAGATTACCAATGTCATTGTTTATAAGTTCCATGATGATACGCTCCATAGCCTTGCAGGCCAGACTCGTCAGGCTAATGGGGCGGTAGTTCTTGGGGTCTGTGATGGCTCCCCCTTTATGAAGTGGGATAACCATTGTTGTGTGCCATTCAGTGGGCACAAAGCCTGAGGTGAGGCTATGATTGAACACAGTACTTAGGTGGGGTGCCAGTTCGTTCTGCAGTTCATGTAGAACGCAGCCTGGGATGTTGTCAGGTCCCATGGATGCTGTGTTCTTGGCTTTGGAGAGTGTGTTTTTTACCTGTGCAGCTGTGATTACAGGTACTTTGCATTCTTCTGGTATAGAGATGGGCCCTTTAGGGGATGAGAGAGGGGTAAAGTTAGTACTGAACCTATCTGCCAGGATGTTGGCAATATCAGTTGGTTCTGTATATTTAGTGTCATTGTGCTGTAACTCAAAGCAGATCTGAGTGTTGCTATTGAGATTCTTGACATAGCTATAGAATGCTTTGTGGTTGTCTTTAGAATCAGTGTCGATTTTGTTTTCGTAACTAGCTTTGGAGGATTTTATGAGGGATCTCAGCTTCTTACTGAGGCTGACCACGGAGTTTCTCCAATCATGGGATTTTACTCTTTTTTGCAACAGTTTCTTTCTTCTGTTGTAGAGTTTGTTTATAGCAGGGGACCACCAGATTGGCTTCCTTTTTTGGAGGATAGCATCTTGGTTCTGTTAGGGATTGCACAATCCATGCACTTGGGTAAGTGCTTATAAAGTGCAATTGCATAGGATTCATCAGTCGTATCTCTATTGTCCATCAGCATGGGTGTCATGAAGTTTGCCACTTCTGTCTTAAGAAGTGTGAAGTCGGCTTTGGAGAATTTTTTACGGTGGTTTCCCTAATGGGTGGTGGGGGTAGGATGTGGATGCCTAGGGTGATTTCCTTGTGGTCAGATCTGACCGACGAGGAATTGACCTCTGGTGTGGAACACCAGTTGCTCATGTTGGTAATGACCAGGTCTAGGAAATTGCTGCCCCTGGTGGGGCTGTGGATAAGTTGATCCAAGGCATTGGAATTTATGAATTCCAGAAAACGTTGAGCACAAGAGTTGGTATGTGAGTAGTTTTCCCAGTTAATGGTGGGGTAGATGAAATCGCCCATTATTAGGGTGTTAGGTTGTACCCTAATATTTTCCAGTGTATCAGGAAATGAGGAGTGGGAATCCTGGGACATGGTGGGGGATCTGTAGCAAGCTACAATTTGCATTGCGGTCTTGCCCAGAGTTAGTTGCACTTGGATAATCTCAGATGCATTATGCTGAGCAACTAGCCTGGAGGTGTGGATATCCTTAATGAATATGGACACGCCTCTGTCTTTAGTGCTTTGGTCCAGGTTAGGTGGCCGAAAGGTGTGATATGAATTATAGCCTGGTAATGCAGGGGTGCTCTCTGGAGCCTTGAACCAGGTCTCTGTCACTGCATGAAGGCCTTATATATTGTTACAGTGGTTGCATGTCATTGGCTGATGATAGTATGAATCAGCTGTGTTGGCTGTATTTACCATTTCAGACCCACAGACTGGTTTAGACACAATCACCTGCTGATAAGAAGCATGTTTAAAGGCAAGCAGCTGGCTATGTAGAACCATTCTGTATGAGACTTTCCTCACACAGAGCACACCTTTGTGAAAACTGCACTATCATCACATATCAACAGAGGAGTACTGCACTCCAACAGGTATGTAACTCATTTTGTGTATGACAGGATGCAGATGGGTGAATAGACTTTCAGGGAGTAGGGATTACGGCATTAAGCCTGTCTTAGACCTGTGATAATGACATGTCATTGATCTCTGGCTGTCTTACACCTACACAGGACATACAATAAATCAAGGGTGCATTGTCATTTGTCATTGTGGTACATTGGTCTTGTTGAACTGTCCCTTTATAGTGGTTATAATAGCACTCTGCTATTCATGTGGCACTGTTATAACATATTATTGGGGAGGTTGCCCATAGGGGACACACCACAGAGACTCAAGTGTAGGGTGTATGATCATACAGCAGTATCTGTCATGGCACACACGGTAATACCTGATTATTGCTACTATCTCAGTTGTATCCACGCACTTAGTATCTTTGCACAGTGTGGAGTATGACATCTGTGAGCAAGCAGTGGATAGTGCCAGCCATTATGTCCTTGCTGTATCTCTACATAGCGTACTTCCACATATGTGATCCTGTAATGTGTTCCCCTTTTGCTGTCTTTCAGGAATCGTGTACCCTAGATGCCATGCACCCTTCTCTGATGCAGAAAATTAAATTATACTGGAAGGACTAAGGCAACATCATAATATCCGGCTGTCCAGGGGAGGCAAAACAGGGAATAGTGGGCTGCATTGTGGGCAGACCTTGTCCATGATGTGAATGGCACAGGCCATCAAGGCAGGACATATGAGCAGGCTCAACACTGTGCAACAGACATGATCAATGCTGCACGATGAAGGGCAGCAGGTGTAGCCAGGGATCATGCCATCATCAGTGGAGAACCTGCATGGAAGCAACCACTCTCAGCCACTGAGGAATTCCTCTCAAACCTAGGCACACACAACAGCTCCCAGGCATCCATCACACCATACATCATGGAGTTGGAAGCCACAGTTTCCACAGCAGTGGAGTATGCAGGTAGGCTTATTGTTATCGGCATTGTAATACTGTAGCAGTCAGTGTGTTGGGGCATACATAATTTTACATGGGTGTCAGGTCTTTGTTCTTTGGGGGGTTAACCTCAGCTGTACTCTCATACTCAGAATGTGACCAATACAACAAGTAATACAGTAGCTACTGTAAATGTGAGATATATGAATGTATTACCTTGTCATGCTGCAACATGCATTGGCACTGACATTAAGTCTCCCTCCACTTTTCACAGGTCCATCAGGTATTGGTCAAGGCCATGGTCCTGCTCCTGGTAAGCATGGCACTGTTTTGTTAAGGAACATTTATATTTTATTAAAGTTAAGGGCCAAAATGATGCCCTATTTAAACATAATTTTGTGTGTAAACAGAGTAGAATGTTTTTATTTTCCAATCTGGAACAGGTACCTAAGGATCTTAGAGGGGGTAATCACTGGAGTGTAGTTAAACAAAATGAACCACTTTGGCAGTGACAGTTAAGAGCCAATAAGCCTCCTAGTTTAAATGAGGCAATTATTCTAAAATGCCTTTAAAAAAACAAAAGGTTAAAAGGAAAATAAATTAGGCAGTGAAACGTGTATTTCAATATATTTGTTAAGATAGGTGTACTGGGTTTGTATGTGTTGTTTTATCAAGTATAGTTTCACATTGATTAATTAAAAGGTAAATATTACTGGTCAAGTTTTACATGATTTACTTGAAGTGATTGTTATAAAGGTCTTGAACTGAATGTGTATTTTGTTCTGAGAAAGTCTTATTTGAATGAAAGGGGAGAAGAAAAATGTTTGACCGCTAATCCAGTTGTGGGTCTTTGTTATTATGAGTATTTGTGGATTTTTCATACACAATAGTGCAGGTATTCAAGTATACAGAAAGCTTAGAGAGAAACCATGGACTTGCTTCAGGCAAAAAAAGATTTTAATACTCTTCCACCGCTAAAACATGTAAAACAATGTTTTACGTGTTTTAGTGGTGGACAAGTATTAAAATCTTTTTTTGCCTGAAGCAAGTCCGTGGTTTCTCTCTAAGCTTTCTGCACTCCTGTTTTTTTGTTATTGTGTTTTGGAGAGCATCCGTTGTTTTAGGATTAGGTATTCAAGTATGCTTTTTTCTTTCTTATCACAGGTTACCAGTAGGGTTGGTGTCTGTCCCCTACACAACCTGATGTCAGTGTCTCTTCAGACTCTGATGATGATGGTGGCCACAGTGAGGCACAAGTGGGGGTGTCAGAAGCTGAATCTATCCCACAGGTAGACATCCCTCTTCTACCTCCATTGTCACCACACACAGCCAGTATGCCCACACATACCCAGTCCCCGGAAGCCACAGATATTGGACAGTCAGAGGGTGAGGACATTGAACAGGAAAGTATGGCAACTACAGCTCCAGTGAGTGTAGACACTGGCCATATCCAGAGAGCTGGTGAGGTCCCACACAGGCAGATTGATAAGGGTGCTTGTAGCAGGTCTGCTGTCTGCCCACTACCTGTTGCTGGTGTCACATCATGAGTCACTTGGCACATGTTCTGGGCTAGACACAGAGCACAGCAAAATAATGGGGTATAGTTCCCCATACTAAAAGGGTGGCGTAAGCCACCAAACTATAAGCGGCTGGGCCTTAAAATGCCCTCGGGCAGAGTATGTACCTAGAATGAAAACCTATGAACCATTATGGAGGCAAAGGCACATTCTGAATGGAACACCAGATGTATGCTTAGGGTTATGGATGCAGCACAGTCTGACATCCGTGACTGCCTCCATCACATTGGGGACACCCTGGGTCAGTTGACTGCAGTGTTCAGAAGGTAGGCTGAGACAGTGTCTGTCTTGGAATGCACATTGTCTGTGCTGGAACATATGGTTGGAGTTGAGCATCAGACTCATGGATGTAGGTCAGTAACCCCATCTGCTGAGAGTCCATGTGGCCATGCATAATCACACTCCCGTAGTGGCAGTACGTCCAGTGCTACAGAGGGGAGAGTGCTGTCCACACCATGACATGGCAGGCCATGGGCTGTGGCACTGGGCATTCTCACGGGGGACACGGTACCAGTAGACAGCAGTCACCATCAGGTACTATCACTGCTTCTGACCTTGGGCATGGAGGTGCCAGTATAACTCCTAGCAGAGCCAATTCCCATTTTTGGGGCTGGAGATGGTGAACTGTTAAGTCTAACATGTATGGTCCAAAGTTGTCCAACACACACACACATGTAGGGCTAGCACTAAGCTTGACTGTGTACATGCACACATTCACACACCACTGTCAAATGCAGGTCACCTACTGACACACACGGCATCTTTCCATGGTCCATCTTACCTGCTTCCCTTCCTGACTCACACACATGCTGTCAACCATTTGGGTTAGCCTAGGCCTCATGAACCCCCACACAACACCCTGTGCAAGTGATGATAGTTGTGACACATCCCTGTCAACCTTGCCATCGATGCAGGGAAATGCAGCTATGAGTCTGATGCACTATATTAGTTAACATATACTTGTGTAATGCAGTGTTGTTTTGCCATGCCACATGCAGTAGTTAACAACAGATACTGTATGCTGATATTTGTCATGAGTACACCACATATTTTTGTGTACCTCATGTTGTATGATGTAATGGTTATATAGTTACACAATGACAGGTGTGTCACAAAACTGTTTCTGTTTCAGGAGTTGTTGGGATAACTTGTGGATACACAGCAGCAATAAAGCAGCACAGGATGGCATGTCAGAACAGCAGAAATATGTCTTCAGCAAAGTACAACATTATAAGTGCATGACTCCATAGGTTCATATGTGTATAACAGGCTTACAAGGACAATGGCGACATTCAGAGTACTTGTGCAACCCTAATCTATGAAGAGGTCTGCTACCATTGATAAGTGTCACCAGGGTTTTGGGAACACACATATCTACAAGTTTTGGTGATGGAGATGACCCATGACCACCCATCTGCAAATATCCTGTGTCCAGTACAGACAGTTGTCTAACACCAGTTATGACTGGCATTTTCTGCATCCCATTCTGTAAACTACACATGCTGAGTCACAGCAGGTGTGTGCTTTCCATGCATGGGGGGGCCTTTTTCATGTAGGGCATACTGTCTGTTACATACCTGTCTCTCCAACATGTACTATGTATACCACAGTGATGTTGTAGGCATGTAGAACAGGTGATGCATGTGTTAATCCTGTCATGGATATGTGGGAGGTACACACTAGGATCCGACACCTCCTTGTATGGAGCCAGACACATCACTGCCAAAGCATTTAGGAGACAGACTACACATGTATGGTTATGAAATGGACTCCATACGACAGGTTATCTACTCTGTGTATTGGTGTACCATGGAATCTGTGTGGCTGCTACAGTTGTACGATATACCTTTGTAGTGAGATAGCAAGGGTGCCATTGCACACAATGATAGGTGTGATGATTGCCACATTCAGTATAGCAGTGACACTCTGGAATGTACATCCTAAATCTGCCAGTATAGGCTGCACAACAGTGAATCCATCCCCACATCTTACCGACCAGTGAGAGCCAAAAACTACATTACTTTCTATGTCCATAACTCCATGCGTAATGGCTCAACTGTGTGTGGTGTGCAGGCACTATACTTATTTGCAGGGGTAGATGATTTCCACAGGATAGTATTGTGCAGTCATTGGCAGTTAGTCTTTGTCAGTGGCTCAGAGAACAACTGACTGTGTCTTAGGCTAACCTGGATAACTACTGGTTCTGTGTGGGACATGTGACAGCTCCCAATATGCAATCACATGCTAATGTACTCAGTCAGAGGTCACTGACAGTGGCTATGACTGCAGAGAGGGAATAGATAGATGGGGTATGCCAGTAATGAAGGATGGTGAACTCCACTGGTGACTGGTGTCATTGCGGCATAGGTCTCCCAATGCTATCTTCTTGGAGTATGACTGTCAGATACTTGCCTATCCACCAGCTGACATAACACTCTGTACATGATGTACACAGTTTCCAGCAAGGCCTGCTGGCCTAATATTGTCATACACCTTGTCAGGCAATGGTTGGTGGAGTGAGACATATATTTGACATCCATTGCATAGTGTACTAATCAATGGGCTTCACCGGTTGCAGTCAGTCGGTAGGCATGATCTAGCCTTGAGCAAAAGTAACATGTTTGGTCCAGTGTCAGAAGGTGTATGACAGTGTTGGTACTTGTATCCATGCTAACTCCCATCATGGCATTTCAAGTGACATGACTGAGATATCTGGGGATATCACTTGGCACTACTTGCTAGTTGTCCTCTGTGCAAATAAGTATTACAATTACTTCCAGCATGTTGCAAGAAGAGAGTCATGCAAGGTGTCTGTACAGAGCACAGACAAACATATTAGGGAAGTGTAATATGTACACACTGTGTTGCTTAGTCATGCTGCGGCTCACTTGCTCAAAGGATGGTCCAGGTCCTTACCTACAATGTCCTGCAACAGTGCCATGATATCCCCATATGGGGAATCAATGTAGTGCATCATGTGTTTACCAATATGGGTGACCAGTACAGCCTCCTCAATGTGAGGTCCTCCCTGGTGGGATCTGGCCACAGATCGGTCTCCTTAGAACTAGCAGCAAATATCCCCCTTTACAGACAATACAGACATATATGTCAAGACAGCCATTTATTACCTCCTGTGGGATGGTTAACATAGAGTGACTGCACCTCCCCCTTCAAATGGGACAGGCAAGTATGCAGAGCTCTACACCCATGCATTATGTCAGCAGCATTACAACTGCATGAACTGGGCTGTATGTGACAGGAGGGACACAGATTCATCATGGCTCAGCAATCCTGACTGGTGGACAACTACCATTATCAGGCTGTACAATAACAGGTGGACAGTGCTGTGTGACAGTTGGGGTGAGGGTGTCCCCCCAACATGGCGGCACTACCTCCTCAGCTAAATGAAGCACAAAGTGTTGTTGTGATGTGTAGACACAGTAAGTGACAAAAGTAGCCACTCACACAAAGCAGAACCACAACGCACAGTGTAGTTACATGTGCGACCTCAAAGGACAGGCCCAGATTGTCGGAGACCTCATACATCATAATGCCACATATGATGGGTCTGTATTCATACCTAACCTGTACACCCACACTGTCTGCATCAACTACACTTCCTTGTCCCCACCACATGTGAAACATGACATTCTTACAACCTGTCCCACAACTTCAATATTTACGGAGTGTTTCATAACTGGCCTCTCATTGGAAGATACACAGCACCTATTGCACATGCTAACATTCCAGGCTGCATCCCACATGTGCTCTGACAAGGATGAAACCCTTGCAATCATACTGACACTATTGGCTGCACACCAGCTGACTTGACAATGGCAACTGTTATACTCTTACACAGAGGTGGTGCATCCACTGGCCAACATAACTATACATCTCTTTGTCAGAATATCCATATCTGTATACCCACAAGGGTGATCATCATGTAGCTGATCAGTACACATAT
Source organism: Protopterus annectens (assembly GCF_019279795.1). Taxonomy (NCBI): domain Eukaryota; kingdom Metazoa; phylum Chordata; order Ceratodontiformes; family Protopteridae; genus Protopterus; species Protopterus annectens. The sequence continues at coordinate 1,571,576,858 of NC_056739.1, read as the reverse complement.
ATGTGTTGTACACACAGTTGACTGTACACAGTTTGAATGTGTGACTGAGGAGTATGACTGCTACAAGTGGTAGACATTTCTGAGGCAGTCACCATGGACCTGGGTGAGGGTACATCAAGGCATACAACCCTCTAGACTGAGCCAAGCCATCTAACTATATCCCCCACTCTGGCCATCCACGATATTGTCATTGTAGGGGTCACTAAGTGGCCCATTGCTGGCACACATACGCAACATAGGGATATGGCTGAGCTGTAAGCAGCAGTCCTCAATGGGGCACAGTCTTGGGTCCTCTACTGCTTGGAATCCATGCAACCACAATACACGCAACTATTGACTGAGTGTGGCTAACAATGTTGGCTGATGCCTGCAAATTGTGAGCATTCATAGAATCTATGTGGTATATCACTATCCTGCAAGAGGGTATTGTGAACACATGCCTGTTAACATAGTAGTGGTCATAAACGCCATGCAAATATATATGTAGTATCATTTCCATCAATTAGACATGTACCTGGTAAGTAGCACATCAGTTGCAACATGTGATGTACATACTCAGGGGTGAACGAGTTGGGCACACAGACCTGGCCACACAGGTTTGCACCTAATGTGCCTCAGATCACCATGTCTCTACAGTGTTATGGCAGGAATCATATGGCATAGCTGAGGCCACAGTCACCTGTAAGTGACATACTCATAACCTCCAAGAACTCTTCCCTCTACATGCCAATATCTGGTGTAATGGCCATTTAGTGATGTACCTTTCCAAGGAGTACTGGCAATTGTATACAACAGTATGGGCCATCACAGGGCACTTCATGTCTTTAGCATATGTTCAATGGGGATCATCTGCAATAAGTGTCATTGTCACCTGTGGCATATAGACTACTCAGAGGTGATCTGTGCCTTGCATACGGGGCAATGTGTGACCCTGCTTGATTGCATATACTGCCTATCTGTAGGAGGCATAGTAGATGGATAACTCACTGTAAAGACATTAACCTCATATGTGACGTTAGTACAACATGCTTGTGAGAGAGACTTGTCTAGCAGACTTACACACAGCCTTGAAAAAGAACCCTGCCTAATGCCACACAGAGCACCTCAGGGCACCTCACCATAAGCCATCTGTATGATTGGCTGGGCGACCATCATCTCAACACAGGGTGTCTGCCTATGTCCCTCCTGGAATGGGGGAATATGTGCTGATCGTGTAATTATGGGTATAAAGATGTCTGTGATTGTGAGAGCTGTATGGCCATTATGCTAGTGAAGTTCAAACATCCTATGGTTCCATAACATGATGTAAAATGGTCTAACAGGCTCACACACACACATGGCTACATTGAGGCTAGCACCACTTCCAATCACTGCATACAGGACATGCCAAGGCACACATGTAGTGTAAGTTGGCTGTATGTAGATGAGAGCACTTACCTATGTAATGCTACACACTACAGATCGCAGCATGTGATTCCCGCAGCACACCTCATGTCTGCTAGTACTAGCAGTTCAGGACGTATTATGTTTGATGACATCAGCAAATATTGTTGTGGTCAGTCCTTTGTGGGGGCCACATCATATACTAGAAATAAAATGCTGCAAAAATGTATTTATTTCTAAGTTACCAAGGTGATCACATTTATGCTATCTGGACACACACCCGCACCAAGTAGTCTGCAGTTAGATTAGAACACCTACCTATTTAGTTTTATACACTATAGATCACAGCATTTATTGCATGTGCCACAGTTTAAGTCTAATACTACACTGTCAGCTGGTAGCTTTAAAGTGGATGACATAATCAGGCCTGTATAAGAGGGCAGTTTGGAGGCCTGCAGCAAGTTACAGGGCCAAAAAGTTTACAACCATTGCAGGTGGATATCCCATAAGGACATAACAGTTATTGTGCAGGAGAATACACACACAGATGCACACCATGTAGTCTGCAGTGAGATTAGAACTCCTATCAATCTATTCTTACACACTATTGATCACAGTATTTATCACACACATCACAGCTTAAGTCTGATAGTACTCTGGCAGCTGGTAGTTTTAAGGTGGATGACATCAAGCCTTGTAGAAGAGGGCAGTTTGGAGCCAGCAGCAAGTTACAGGGCTAAAACATTCATAACCATTGCAGGTTGCTAGCCCATGAGGGCATGCCAGTTATTCTGCAGGGGGATATATATATATATATATATATATATATATATATATATATATATATATATATATACACACACACACACACACACACACACACACACACACACACACCGCATAGTCTGCAGTGAGAGTAAAACCTCTACCTATCTAGTGTTACACACTAGCAGTCACAACATTTATCACATACATCACAGCTTAAGTCTGATACTTACACTGTCAGCCGGTAGTCTTAAGGTGGATGCCATCATCAGACCTTGTGGAAGAGGGCAGTTTGGAGGCCAGCAGCAACTTACAGGGCTAAAATGTTCATAACCATTGCAGGTGGATAGCCTATGAGGGAATGTCAATTTTTCTGCAGGGAGATGCACACACACACACACACACACACACACACACACACACACACACACACACACACACACACACAGATGCACACCATACAGCCCACAGCTGGTAGTCTTAAGATGGATGACATCATCAGGCCTTGTAGAAAAGGGCAGTTTGGAGGCCAGCAGCAAGTTACAGGGCCAAAAACTACATAACCATTGCAGGTGAATAGTCCATGACAGCATGTCAGCTGTTCTGCAGGTGATACACACACACACACACACACACACACACACACACACACACACACACACACACACACACACACACACACACCATGTAGCCAGCAGTGAAATTAGAACCCCTACCTATCTAGTCTTACACATTACAGATCACAGTATTTATCTCACTCGCCACTGGTTGAATCTGCTATACATGTCATTGCAGGCATAGTACTTGTGCATTACACAAACTAGGCGTGTGTTGAACAGCATCTGTGGCCTGTAGATTGATATTGCTTTGTACTGTTATCTGCATCTAGTATCCTGGTAGTGGGATAACTGTTATTATCCTAGCTATGTGTGTACAGTTACCAGTATGGCCATATGTGGCTTCTTGCAGTTATATAGGCAAACCTGTGGGCAGGATCAATGTGCCCTGCCCATGCATGCATTGACAACATTATACATTACACTACTTGCTCACCTGCATCTCTCTACGTGGTGACATTTAGCAGGTACAGGGGACTGTAGGTAAGTGGATTATGTACTGTTGCACCCTTAGTGTGGAATTCTTTGAGCAGTAGTATGGATGTGTGATAGTGTAGATTTTATTCTACATTATTAGGGTATGCAGGACAATACAGACATCCACACACATATCTATGTAATTAACAGGGATGTATATATACATGTAGCTGTGTGTGTGTCTGATATGTATATGCATCATGTAGATATATGAGGAAAGTCTATGTATCACATGATATATATAGCTGTATATATTGGTATATATCTATTTGATACTATATAGTGATAGATATACTATGTATGTGAGAGAGAGATAGTGACAGACAGATATGTATACATATATGTCTGTTCGTATAGATACATCTCTATACATAACAGGTCATTCTGATGGCGGGGCAACAGAATCGCACTCATTTTAATTAAGTGTTTGGGTATCCCCAGTGCAACTGTCAGTACTTATAAAGTGACTCCAGGTCACATCTACCTGTACTCCAGTCCAGGATTTTGTGTATTACAGACCAAACCTCTCAACTGTCCAGAGTTTTGCAGAATGTCCAGAGTTTTGTCTTATAATTTTGGTCTGTTTCTCATAACATTTGTGGTTTTCTGGCAAATCACTTGGATGAACTAAGGATTTAACTCACTAAATAATGACATATATTTGAGTTTCTGACTTCAAATCCTTCAGAAAAATGTCTGTTGAAACAAACCCTGTTATTCTAGTAACTTTTTACGTTTATGAGAGCAGTATTTAAAATATGCCCATATTTGTGGGCCTTTGTCCCCCCATTTTGTCAGGCTTTTTCCAGATTTCATGCACAAAGAGGTTGAAAGGTATGTTACAGACACTGACATCTGTCCCTGTTCCTGCAGTACTGCACTTCACTCAAAATGTCCATGGCATTCCCCAGTTGTCTGATGTACTTAATATGTGACTGTGGTTCATAATGCTAAACCACACACAGAATGACAGTGGCCCGCAGTGGTGGTGCTGCGATAGCGTTGTCGCCTCATCATAAGACGCTGTCCGGTTCGATTCTCAGCTAAAGCGTCTTCTGCGTGGAGACATGCGTGAATGGGCATACCTTCATTGAAGGTTGTGCATCAGGGCTGGTAACTCGGCATGTAAAAATCAACTACCAATCATTAGCGGACCGGAGTTCCGCTGTGGCGACCCCTAACCGGGAAAAGCCGAAAGACACAACAACAACAACAACACACAGAATGACAGTATGTGTAAACACCGACATAATAATACCTCAAGTGCAAAAGATGTGAATACTTTCAGATTAGAATCATCAACACCATCATCCATGCTAATTTCCTAATCCACTGAGCCACACAGACTGCCAGACAGAGAGGGGTCATTCATCACACATTCAGCAGCATAAATATGTACATTGTTATTTCTGCTTTATGTGAGGCATACAGTGTGTGTTAGAGTACTATGTTACAGGCCTGAGATTGTCTGGTCTGCTGATATACCATTGCTGACTTACTGTTAAAACAGTTATATGGGAACACTGCTGTGTTGAGGGTGGGGGAACAACAGCACATGATCTGCTGGGATAGACAGTAGTCCAAATATCATGTGACCCCACTGTTTAACATCTCCCTTGACTGATGTAGTGAATATTCCAACCATGAGGCCTAGTGATTATTAGGGGACACATACTATTGTACCGGGTACCTGTAGTCCCATGTTGATGTTACAGCTGTCCAAATAGCCCACTGTCTTTCCTTGCATAAATGCAGCAGATCCATACATACAATACCATATTATATTAATCCTAACAAGTAGTGTGTAGGTTAGAGACTTATCTTGCGAATGCAGCATTGACAGAACTGTAGTTCATGGTTGACTCTGTGTGATACTTGCAGTACACAGTCATTACATGGATAAGTACAGGTTGTGTGGGTTGCCTGGCATCAACAATTTTACCATATGTATGTGAGTAGGAGTAAGGTGTCAGTCCCTAGGGCCCTAGGTTGTCATGAATGTGCTACGCGTTGTCTCTTAGCCAAAGCCAGGGTGTACTGGGCATGCCTACATCTGGCTACGGGGACATCATCAGGGGGTTCCTCCTCCAAGTCCTCCTGTGAGTGTGGCTGTGGTGACGTAGACACTGGTAGGGGGCTGTGTATCCCTTCTCTTTGCTGATCCTGCTGCAGCTGTTTCCACAGGATAAGATTGTGTAGCATGGCACATATTGTAAATATCTGTCTACATGTGGCTGGAGTGTACTGCAGGGGTCCACCAGATATACCGTGGCATCGGAACCATGACTTCAGAGGTGGACAGTGGTCTCACCTTCGATAACCACATCACCACAACAGTCAGGAAATTCTTCTATGTGGCACACCTCATCACTTAGGGCTTTTCATCCATAAAAAAGGAGGTCATTGTCCCACTGTACTCATCCCTCATTAGACCCATTATAGAATACAATGCCCAATCTGGTATGTACCTCTCAAGACATCTGCAACAACTGGAAAGGCCACAGAAATACCTCACTAAAATAATCACAGGCCTAAAGTAGATGACCTAAGCTGACGGCCTTAAAAAACTACAGCTATACTCTGTCGCATATCATCTACTCAGAGGTGATCTCTGCTTAACATACAAGACCATGTCAAACCCAGAGCTGATGGACATGCTACACTTAAAGAAATCCCAATCCCTCAGAGCCACACACTCCAGGGACCTAAACCTTGTCATCACAATAAACAAAACATGCTGAAGGGATAGGTTCCTGACCCAGAGACTCCCCAGACTCTGGAATAAACTGCCCATACATGTCAAGCAGAGTGCCTCTTTGGCCCTCTTCAAAAGGAACCTTGACGATTGGATGGGAGAAAGCAAATTCACCCTACGAATCATGTCAGTCACCCTGCTAGACAGGGGTCCAGGGAAGTAATTAGTGTGTGAAGAAATAGCCAGGAAATTGTTATGGCTAGGCTTGTATAGGCCCTAGTGTCAATAGCCTAGTACCAACCTATGAACCTATGAACCAAACACATGCTCTATGATGTTCCTAGTTTGTGTGCCTCGTTATAGCATTCTTCAGTGGGTATGTGTGCATTTCTGATGGGTGTCATCATCTATGGTTCCAGTGCATAGCCAGCATCCCCAGTAAATGGCCGTATGGGATGTCCCCCCAGCAAACATCTGGTATAGCTGTGATGCATGCCAGATATGGGAGTATTGATAACTGTCAGGGCTGCCAGCACACACATTCATGATAATGCCCTGCGCATTGCACAAGACCTGGCAGGTGATGGAGTGGTACCCCTTGCGGCTGAAGTAGATTATACCCTCCTCACTGGGTGGTGCCTTGGTGTGGATATGAGTGCAATATATGGCACCCAGTACCTCAGGGAAGTGTGCCACACAGTAGAAGTGTTGCATACTACTGGCCCTCACCAAAAGGTGAGGAGAAAAGAAATGTGCTCACTGGCATGTGGTAGCATGGCATTCAGGAAGTGGTGGAGTACCCTAGATGCTGATGCATGTGAGACTCCCATCATGTCCCCAGTTGGTCTTTGGAAAGTACATATATGCTAGTATCCTAAGGGCTACACACACCTTTGTTTCCAGTGGGATGGGTTCTCCTCTGTTGGCTCTGAATCTGAATTTAGGGTGGCAGAGCTCAGTGAGTTCTTGTAGTATCTCTCTGTTCACCCTGTAGTGCTCTACAATCTCCAACTCGTGTAGCCCCTGGAAGGTTACCCTGGGCCTGAACACTCTTCTCCTTCTCTGTCTGGGCCTATTGTCAGCAGCAGCATTGACTTTAGCATCTAGCACATACAGATGTAGCAGATCTGCAGCAGCCCCCAGCATTCTTTTAGTTAACATTCCCAAATCTGTATTCCAGTAGTGCAGAGTATGGGGAAGAATCAGATTGCATTGTGCATGCATACTTTATAGTGCTCTGCTGTAGGTGCAGACTCTGTGATTGGCTACCTATGATGCATTTCACCTGTCTAGTATATCATTAGCATCATTCCTTCTCACCCACACTTCATCCACACTTTACCAAATCATTTCCATTCCTACATTCATACACCACATTCACGTTAGATCACCTAACACTTATCTTCCTTCAGACTTTTCTGTCACTATCTGGAAACATTCACCCTAACCCTGGACCCACATCAACTACAACTTCCTCCCCACTCACACACACTCACACCCCCAAATCTATTCAGCTAGCCACACTCAATGACCAAAGCCTTAGAAATAAAATCTCTAACTGCCATGCCTGGCTTTACCATAACCATCCTGACATAACCAGCATCTCAGAGACCTGGCTTAAACCCTCCATTAAAAACAGTGAAATCCTTCCACCAGGCTACCAAATCATTTGTAATGATAGACTTAGCAAAAAAGGAGGAGGAGCTATTATCTACTCCTACTCCTATACCATCACCCCTTATACCAATCCTATCCCTAACTTTAGCGATGCTGAAATTACTACTGCTCTACTTAAACTCAGCAATCACAAATTCATATGTATAGCCACCCTGTATATACCCCCTGGCAATAATATCACAATTCTAGAAGACATCCTCTCCTGGTTTTCCTATAACATTAAAAATGAAACCTACATCCTAGGTGATGCTAATATAAATTGGGCCTAAATAAATTCACAAGCCCCAACTCAATCAGTTGATCTTTTCAATTTCAGCCAACTGATAAACTCCCCTACCAGGCCTAACAAAGATGGATCATCTGGCACCATCATAGACTGGATTCTTACATCCCATCCCAACCTTATCTCAAACTCAGGAATTCTTCCAGACCCACTCAGCGATCACGTTCCTGCCTTCACCGATTGTTTCCCATGCCCTCTCCAGCAGTAACACCAATACATACACATTTGCAATCTCTCCCACTTCAGCTCTCAAACTTTCTCTGAATGTCTAAAACTCACAGACTGTTCCCCCCTAAGAACCTTGCCCCTTGATAGCGCCACTACCTACTTCAATGGCACATTCATAAACACATTAAATCACCATGCTCCTGTCAGAGCCAAATGAATCAAAGCCAATGCCTCCCCCTGGCTGCCCAAACATACCAGACTTGCCATGCTACAAAGAGATAAAGCCTGGAAATTATACCAAAAAAACAAACAACCAAACCACCTACTGGAATTTAAACAACTTCATAACTCCATAAAAAAACTTATAACCAGAGATCAGAAATTATACTACTCCCAACTTCAAACCAAACACTCAACTAACCCTAAAAAATTTTAGAACACAATCTCCTCCCTCCTCCACCCTGGTAACAAAGAGAACCCCTGCCCAACCCTAACCTTACTGACCTATACACTGCCACACAGTTCAACTCCTTCTTCATAGATTGCATAGCCAAATTGTCCTCCTCTTTTCCCCCACCCCACCAAAAGTAACCCCTCCAATCCCCCCCAACTCCTCCAACCACTTACACCTCTCCCACCCTTTCAACCTTGAACCCATCCCTCCAAGCACTATAAAAAGATTACTGCTCCAACTCAAACCTAGCACCTGACAATCTCCCAGCTACTTTCCTAAAATTATCTGCTGACAGTATAGCCCTCCCCATCTCTATCTTAATCAACAGATCCATTAATGAAGCATATGCCCCATCCATCTGGCACCATGCATACATTATCCCACTTCACAAAGGAGGCAAAAATGCTGACACCTCCAATTTCAGACCTATAGCTATCCTTTCCCCGCTTTCAAAAATCCTAGAGAAATGTATCCATACTCAGCTCATGCCATACCTGACTAATAACAACCTTCTTACCCCTACTCAAAATTGCTTCCGCCCTTGCCACAGTACCATGACTGCCCTCCTATCCTTTCTCGAAACCATAAACCAAGCTTGTGACTCTGGTAAACTTGCATCTTCCCTGTTCCTAGACCTATCAAAAGCTTTTGACACCATTTCCCACCCTCTACTATTAACTCAACTCACATCTCTCAACCTCTCCACCTCCACCTTATCCTGGTTCTCAAGCTACCTCTCTGAGCGTCGACAAGCCATCCAATGGAAATCCTCAACCTCCCACTTTCTACTCACCCCCACTGGGGTCCCTTAAGATTCAGTTCTAGGAGCACTACTTTTCAACATATTTATCAACAACTTTCACCGTGCCATCCCTGACTCATCAATAATCCAGTATGCAGATGACTCAACAATCATCTGCTCAGCATACTACCCCTCTGACCTACTACAAAAAAACTCAGTCAGCCTTCTCTAAAATAGAATCCTGGATGAATAACCACCACCTTGCCCTAAATGCTAATAAAATCAAACTGATGATCTTTTCCCACTCTAGAAACTCCCCAATCGACAAACACTCTTTCTCAGTACTTAGCAGCAATAGCATGCCAATTGAAATCGTCCCTAATACCAAACTCCTTGGTGTCATCATCGATGAGCATCTAAAATATGACACCCATATTCAATCCATCAAAAAAAAAACACCAAAAACCCAGTCTCCTATACAGACACTATCGCTACCTCTGTTCCACCAAAAAAACCCTAGCCTCCTCTTACCTCATCCTTTCTCTTATGTATGGTTCCCCCAACTAAATAATCTCCAACTCAGTCTACAATCCAAACTCGAATCATGCTGCAACAAAATATAAGCAAATTTGCTACCAACTTAAAAAACTCCTCCCACCACTGCCACTCTCTCCATACCCTACAGACTCCCTAATTACTTGACCTTGTTTAAACTCACCAATACCCATAAGCTCATCCACAAACCTTCCAGCTCCCCCTCTCTCTACTACATTACCCCCCTACATTCCAACCCGGTCACTCAGATCAGAAAACCAAAACCTCCTACACATCCACAAACCCTCACACCCTTCTGGCCACCTCCTGCTCTCTTGCACCATTTCAAAACATTGGAACTCTCTCCCTCCCAATCTTTAATGTACCCCAGACCACACCAAATTTAAATCCCTCCTGTCATCCTATCTTACTACAAAATGGTTATGCCCATCCCACTCCTCAACATAACTGCACCCTCACTTCACCACCTCTACTACTGCCACTTCACATACCTACTACAGCAACCCAATTATACCCTTTCAGGCTTTTCAAGGCAGTCACCTACAACATCTGCTCATCATAATCATCATCAGCCCCCTTTGTCCCATTTTTCTACATGGGGTTGGGGTAGCATGTTAACTGTCACCAGCTCTCTCGATTCAGTGCCACACTCCTGCCTTCTTCAATACTTATGCCTGACTGTCGCAGATCTTCTTTCACACAATCCATCCATCTCTTTGTTGGACATCCTTGCTTCCTCTTACTTTCTTCCTGTCTGTCCCAAATCTTCCTCGCCAGATTGTCTTCTGCTTTTCTACATATGTGCCTAAACCACCGTAGTCTGTTCTCTTTGATCTTTTCTGCAATTGGAGCTACTTTGGCTTCTGTTCTTATATCTTCATTCCTTCATCTGTCCCACAGTGTGCATCCTACCACCTTTCTCAGGCACTTCATTTCCATCACCTCTAGCTTCTTCAACTATTTTGCCTTTATTGCCCAGGTTTCTGTACCATACCATAGTACTGGTCACACCGCTGTCTTGTACACCTTACTTTTCAGCTTCTTTGGGATTCTTCTGTCATAGACTACACCTGATACTCTATACCAGTTGACTGCAGCCCCTCTGATTCTAGCTTTGACCTTTTCTTTCAGACTATGCCGCTCCTCAACTATTTCTCCCAGATAGTTGAAGCTGTTTACCTGTTCCACTGTCTTCCATTCTAGCTCTATTCTCAGCTTCTTCTGATTTCTCCAATTTGCTGCCATTACCACCATCTTATCTGTGCTTAGTTTCAGCTTAGTTTCATCCCATGTCCCTTCAGATTTGAATTGCATTATCTTATCCTTTGCTGAAGTTCTAGCTCAGAGTCTGCCTGTACTGCCACATCATCTGCATACAACAGCTTTGTTGATCCACTCCTTCCAACCTGTTTGCTAATGTAGTCCATCACCAGTATGAACAGCAGTGGGCTCAGAGCTGAACCCTGATGTACACCCACACCCATTGGGAACCCCTCTGTGAGGCCGAACACCATCCATACTTAAGTCATTGGGTCCTTGTACATGGCCAACACTAATTCTACCAATGTTTCTGGGACTTCAAACCACTGCAGTACTGCCCAGATCAGTTTTCTTGGGACCTTGTCATATGCTTTCTCCAAATCTAGGAATGCCCAGTTGGACTCTCTCCTCATCTCTAGCGTCTTCTCAAGTATCTGTCTCAATGCAAACATCGTGTCACTTGTGCTGCGTCCTGATCTGAATCCAAACTGGATCAGAGGCACTGTACCAACTTCTGGAAAGTGACTCAGTAAGGGGCACAAAGAAACTATATCATGTTGCAAGGCAAAGACAAAAAGATAAAGAAGATAGTCAGACACCCTTCATGAGGGATGCCAGCAATAACCTGCTCACCAGCCCAGAGGACATCAAAGGCAGATGGAAGGAGTATTTCCAGCAGCTTCTGAATGAAGAAAACCCCACAGAAGCTGTACTGCCCCAGAAACAGCCTACGATGAGAGAAGAAGAGGAGCCCACCCTAGAAGAAGTAAGAACAACACTAAGGAAGATGAAGTCAGGGAAAGCAGCAGGCTCAGATGAGGTCACAGCAGATATGATAAAGATGCTAGGTGATATGGGGAGAAATGGCTCCTGAGGATACTAATAGCAGTGTAGAGAGAAAGACGTATCCCAGATGACTGGAGAATAAGCATACTCATGCCAGTGTACAAGAACAAAGGGGACATCCACAACTGTGGGCAGTACAGAGGCATCAAACTCCTATCACATTGCATGAAAGTTCTGGAGAGGGTGATTTATAAATGAATATGCAGAGTAGTAGAATGTAAGATGGGAGATGAGCAGTTTGGATTCAGATCAGGATACAGCATCCACTATCTCTCTGATATGAACTTACTCTAAAAAAAATTACAATTATTATACCTGTATTCTCATTTGTCTGTATAAAACTATGCTGTCATATTCATTTTATTGTAACTTACCCTGCATTTCTCTAAAACCATGTGTAAGATTTCACAATGTTTGTTTGCTGTATTTATATGAAAATTTGATTGTAAAGATTAATTTGCCTGTAACTGTCATTGGAATTTTTCTCCCCGGGCCTCCACTGAAAACAGGATCTTTGGGCCCAGTTGGACTTCCCTGGTTACCAAACTGAAAATAAAAATAAATAAATAATTTAATGGCCCTAGTTTAAGTTAAACATGGGGCAAAACTAATTAATATGTCATTGGCTTTTAGATACACTCAGCACTGCAGTGTACTGTGCAAATGCACGCCCACAGGTAAACAAAACTTAGCAGTTAGTACTCACACACCCCCACCCAGATATCCATGCTCAGCAGAAACATGCTCCCCTTAGCTAAATAAAGCTTAGAAGTTAGTGAGTCCACACATCCCCCTGAATGGACATGCTCAACATAGCAGCACACCACACAAACAGGCACAGCTAAGCTGAAATAAGCTCAGAAGTTATTGGGTCCATCCTCCCCTGATGTATAAAACAACATAGTTCTCTGTCTACATGGAGGGAATATGCAGACACGATTACCCCTTTATGCTATCAGTAACTCCACCTTATTTGCATAGGGATCTGTGCTCACAGTCTGGAAACTACACACTTCAAAACCCTACCACATTAGCAACAGCACAGCACCAATGTACCATTGCAGATACTGCACACAGGGTCCTGTAATACATTTCTGTCACATAATATTAATTTTGTTTTTCTAATTTTTTTTTTTATAAAGCATGCTTGCGCAGTGCAGTGCACTGTGCAAACATGCCCAGATTATTAAAAAAATATTTAATTGAACTTATTTCCTTTAATTTGTCAGACACATGGAGGATAGTTTCACTCATATCTGTATGTGGTATGCCATTTTTGTCCATTTATCTACATTTTTACAATCCCTTTTGTCAGTCTATATTCCTGTACATGGAATTTTTACGAGTACACTACTGACACGGGTATGCAGACCTACCTGTCTGATTGCTGGATTCCTCTACCTGCCTCATTTGCATGAGATTCATCTGCTTATGCGGTGACTTGCATACCACAGAACTTCCCGTGTTGGCATTTGCATGTACGCTACTCAGCAATGCTTACTGAATCTAAAGCCTACTTACTTTTGTGTAAGCAGCACAGCATGATGCCTACATGGTAAAAAAGACCATGTAGGCTTTATTAAATTCTCCCTATGATTTTTCTCCTCAGGCATGGACTGTTTACTCCTTTTTTCAGTTGCAAGAAATAACTGCACCATAGGCCCTGTGCACATAGTGATTGATGTGTGAGTACTATCTCTGTGTTACTGATGTTGAACATGAACCTTATATTTGGAAAGTTTCAAACATGATGTCCCCTAAGGATAGCATGGCTGATGGTCACACAGATTGTGCATAAGTGCTGGCACATCAGCTTGATGCTGAGGTACTGCAATGATTAGTTCTACTGAGTACAGGGGAACCACCTGACACTGAACTTAACAGTGCTGCAGCACCTAGACCTTGACTGAAAGATTCTACCACATGTTGTGTATGCCTGATGAGGCCCAGACTTGGGTGTATCCACATGAGATATACGTGGTGTCCAGCCCATTCATCCACCACTCATGCAGATACTGCCTCTTCCACATCCTGCTGTGTTCAAATGTGTGACTGGTAAGTCTTAATGAGTGTGTGCATGCATGCTGACATGGATGCTGTGAGTGCAACTGTATTGCACATGAGGATCATCATCATGTCATTGGCCCTGGCCTTCACCATGTATACCCTGCATGCATAACCTTACATGTCTCTGGAGCTAATTTTGAAATATGTCTTCAACTGGCATCTCTGTGTACCAGTATGAGAGTGGATACTGCTACCTCTGAAATGGCAGTCTCTTTATCAAGGGATTAAGGCTATACTCAAGAAGAATCTGTTGAGCTATGTAGTATTCCAACTGCTTGGACTTCATTTCCTTATACTGCTGAGTATGAGGCTATTTCACTGTCTATGGAGCTATTAGTCTAGCAGCTGATGCAGAAGGTTAAAGATGTGAGCTGTAGCAGGGTTTGATTTCCTCAGCCCTTACTTGCCTACTTGCCCTGAGCAAGTCACTTAACCACTGCTTGTTGGCAACTAGGAATTTGGGCTAGGTTCTTCAACAGTCCCCTGGACTGTAAGCCTAGTAATTACCTATGAACTAAAAAACGTTGTGACTGTGTGTCACTGTGCTAAGGCTGTGGCATGTGTTTGAGAGCTATGGCACTATTGTTGACAGCCATTCAGCTGTCAACATCAGCCTGCTGTGCTTAAGCACAGAATGTGGTTGTTGCTGGTACTGTCCCTGTGGAGAAATATGTCAAGATGTGGTTACTCTGACTTGTGACAGGTGGAACAATTTTTGCATAATGGTGGGATGACCACACTTGCCATGCATTGTCTATAGACTTTGATCCGTACCTGAAGTTGATGACATACCAGATACTGAAAAACGTAAGGGTGATATGTACATAGCTCAGCTGTCATGCCAAATAAATCTCAGTATAATGTAGTAAAATTAACTACACACTAACCTTCCACACTGCCTGACTGTGGTTGTTGCAGGGGTCTGAAAATACAGATGTCCACACCACCTCTCACAATTCCTTGTAATATACTGATATATATCATTGTTATCACCCACTATAGAGAGGAGGTACTTATCATCTGGTGCTAAAGGCTGGAGTGTGGCAGGGCTATCACCAGTGCTGTTATGGACAATAGCATTCTGCCTAGCTGTTGTCCTGGCACTTCCTAGCATGTCATTGGCTCTTTTCTACTATGCCAAGATGTGGTTCCTTTCCCCATGCAGACTTTATATCAGCCATTACCTAATTCCACTCTTTACCTCTCTTTCTCTCTCTCTCTCTCTCTCTCTCTTTCTACCTATTTTGGCCCCTCTGTTCCAAAAAGACATTTTCCATATTTCCTCAGAGCATCTTTGAGGATGAGATTTTCCTCTAAACTAAAGTCTCTCCTGTGTCTTGTTATCTGCAGGTAGAACATTTTATAATGTACAAGCACATGTTGAGACAAAATTAAATCTGCTTCATATGTATGCTACTTTAAATAATCATGGATCATGCACACTGGTGCAAAAAAAAGAAAAAAATGCATACGAAACACAGTAAGGGATTAAGTCTGAATTGTAGGTTTGACTTTTGTTGGCAGTACTGTCTGTGCTGTGTATTCCTCTGCTGCAACAGTAAAATGTATGGCTATTAAGTGTTTGCTGTGAGAGTATTTTACAGTGAGCATTAAATAACTGATCATGTTTGTGTCACTCCTTCATTTAATGAAGGTTGTCTGTAGTCTGGCCCTGGACATTACCCTTTGTCACAGACCAGAGTCAGCAGTAAGCCATTTGACAGATGTAGACAGCATTAAAAATTTCACCTTACACATTATCAAGCATTTCATGAGTAATCAGAGAAATATTGTAAAAGGTTGTATCTTACCAGCAAATACAAACTAATGTTGAAGTTCTGAAGAAGTGCTCTGAATGAGCACTGGTGCCTGTAGTCTGTCTGCTGATAAGGTTGCTCTGAAGGAAACACTGCTCTTCTGTAGATCACTTTGTAGAACACATGTAGTCTGACTGCTGATCCAAGGTTGCTGTCGGGTTTTGGGACTTACTTTACTGCTTCCCCCCCATTCATAGTGGCTCACCATTGAAAGAATTGATAAGACTGTAGTACACTGCATTAAACTGAAAACAACTGAAACGAGACTGGAATGAAAGTCTTTATCTGTTAATTACCCACACTTGTGCTGAACAAGTGCCAATGTCTCTTTTATGGACCAAGTCTTTTGTACTTTTCAGAATGAATTCTACAAGCACTGTAGTTTGGTTAATAAGGCTTTATTAGATGTTAACAATATCCAAATATCCAAATACAGTCTTTAATTGCAGTCGGTAGAAATTCTGGTGATGATTAACAATAACAGTGCTGAGAAATATATTCAAAGTTTCTGCATGTATATTCTGAAAATATCAACTGAAACAGTATTTTCCTCCTGAATAGTAAGAATATTTAACCTGACTTTTGTACTCCAGCTCAAGTATCTGTTCTGCAGTCCAAGAGCTAACTTCCTTTCTGGAATGCTGGATATTTAATCTTTTCTATTATGTCAGTCCAAACTAACTTCCTGACTTACTGACTGAGTCTGAAGTATATTCTCATAATACCAAAAACCCTGTAATGTGTTAAATGCCTCTTTAGCCTTGGTTTCCCAAGCCTTGTCTTGCATGTGCCTTATCTAGCATTCCATTGCAAGTATATCTTTCTCTTGAGAAAGGAACATTCTGTATTTCTGTATTTCTGCATAATCTCATGCTTTATCTTTCCTTTCTAATAAACTGTCTTTCCCTGAAACTAATACATACATAAAAACACAAGACTGGCTCTCTATTTCAGGCGTATTATTCTACCTTAATTTACTATAGTGAATTCACTACGAATACCCTCACTCTAAACTGCACTGATAACTCCTTTTTCCTAAAAATAGCAAAGTATCCCTGCTTTTAAAAAACATTTTTTGTTTGCTCACACTTTTCATTGACTTTTACTGAAATACAGAGCCCAGCAACTCTTAAAATGGTGAACCAGAATAGACTGATATAAGCTGGGGCTGATCTGAGAAGTTCTCATACAGATGAGGTTCAGCCATGCTAAACTCTATAAATCTCAGGCCATGTGTGTGTTCATACTTGTAGGCAAGCTGCATTCAGCTTGCTGTGGGTGAGATAATCTCTTCCTCGTGCAAAAGCATTACTGCCATTCACACCTCAATTAAATTCCAGCATGCGATACCTTGTGTATAATATGTATGCATTTATAAGGTTGCCTGTGGCTACACCTCAACCTCTCAAGCTGTTGGGATACCAGTTGTCCTTATACCCCCTAGCACAGTCCATGCGACAGAGAAGCTACATTACATCACACAACTTTACAGATGGCGCATTCCCTGAGATTTTCATCCAGAAATTGTTGTTTGACTTTATTGTTATTGCTGCAGACAACACTTTCAGTATATAAAAATATCATATTCCATAAAGGTTACCATTTATTTCTGCAAAAAAAACAAACAAAAAAAATAATCACTCCTTTGTAGTGTATGGAGGATTGCCTGTCATGATAAATATCGATAAATATCCTGTTATTATGCAAATATTTTTCACTGTTATCCGTTGGATAGGTAACAACCCTATATGGGTGTATGGGCTGAGTAGAGTGATATCATACCCTAGGTGGTGTGATTCATACCCTAGTATTCTTTGCCTCAGACTTATATGTCATTCTGAACTTTGTGCATCATGGTTATGGAATCCATTAAAGCCTGAGGACATATCCCAAGCTGGTCCAATAAAAAGACCAAAATATTCTTCAACCTCCTGCACAAGTCATACCAGCTGAAACTGGAACAGACCACTGCTGGTGAAAATTGGTAGAAAATAAATATCTGCCCTCATTGACAGGGATCCCACACTCTAGGGAGCAATGTTCCTACAGGTACAGTGACCTGCAGAGGTGGACAAGGGGATCATCTGGCTAGGTGGATTTTGGAGACACAGGACCAAAGGCCAGAATTCTTCAATGAGTACTGTATATCTTCTATATAACAGTAATGTATACAGACATGTATGTTGATTTTAGCTTACTGTTTCTGTATTTTCTGTATTTGTGTGTGTGTGTGTGTGTGTGTGTGTGTGTGTGTGTGTGTGTGTGTGTGTGTGTGTGTGTGTGTGTGTGTGTGTGTGTGTGTGTGTGTGTGTGTGTGTGTGTGTGTGTGTATATGTATATATATATATATATATATATATATATATATATATATATATATATATATATATAATGTATATGTGGGTCTGCTTCTGTAGACCAAAATTACACTTAATCAAAACTTACTTTGCCGAGACAACACAACATCACCGAAGTCTGAATAAACTGAAGATTCACATTACTGCATTTTTTGACAGGGAATGCAGGCACTTGGCCAACATGGGGAAATATGCCCTTTTCCCCAGTGTAGTGTGGTCTCAGAGTTGGTATATTTAGTTAAGGGGGGTGTGAGGAGCACAGCCCCCCCACCTGGGTGGGTTTTTACGTTGAATGTTGGCCAAGTGTCTCCATTCCCCGTAAATAAAAATCAGTAATGTG
This sequence comes from Protopterus annectens, assembly GCF_019279795.1. Taxonomy (NCBI): domain Eukaryota; kingdom Metazoa; phylum Chordata; order Ceratodontiformes; family Protopteridae; genus Protopterus; species Protopterus annectens. The sequence goes on along the minus strand of NC_056739.1, from coordinate 1,571,558,355 downwards.
AAGTTTCAGTTTATTCAAAGTTCGGTGATGTCGTCTTTGTAAAGTTAAGTTTCGATTAAGTATAATTTTGGTCTTCTGAAGTAAACCCATATATATATATATATATATATATATATATATATATATATATATATATATATATATATATATATATATATATATATATATATATATATATATATATATATATATATATATATATATATATATATATATATATACACATAAATATATGTGTGTGTTGTTGTATACAAGAAATGTGAAAATAAATGCCTGTGGTGCAATATCCATATAAATCAATTATATAACAAGAAAAATAAACTTTTTAATGCTTATAAGAGGTCTCACTCTACCTACCTCTATACCACACTTAAGCGAACTTCCAAAGAGCTCAAGGTAACTATTAGGAAGCTCAAAACTGAGAATGAATTTAAAATAGCCACTAAAATCAAAAATAATTGCAAATCTTTTTTTTCTGTGTCGGAAAGTTAAGAACTAGCAGCCAACAATGTTCAGTGGTAGTCCTCAATAATACTGCACTCTCTGACCCAAAGGAAATAGCTAATATCCCTCCTAACAAAGTTCATGCTAATTTTATTCTACCCATAGTTATAGCTATTCCACATTTTTCACAATCCCGGCCAACCCTCAACTATAGAACAAGTTCTTTTCATCCCTTTCAAAAGCTAAGAATACTTCATCCATGGATCCTGATAGCATACCAGGTTGCCTGATTATCAGTGAAAAATATGGCCTTTCTGAAACCTTGCTTAACCTTTTTAATGTAATCCTATCCACTGGTTACATTCAGGAAGTCCAAAAAGCAGCTATTGTAATGACAGTACAGAAGGTTGGCCCAGTCATAGACCCAGGAAACTACAGACCCATTAGTCTCACTAGCTTCATATGTAAAGCTAGGGGGCACATTATTTCATGTTTCATTATTCTGGACATTGGAAATCTCACAACCCTGGACCTTTATCAATTTGGCTTTGTCAAAGGAACGTCCTGCCTCTTTAACCTCATTAATGTCTTTCAAAAAATAACTGAAGAAGTGGATAGTGGTCATGTAGTGCATACAACATATCTAAACCTGGCTAAGGCCTTTGACACTATTCCTCATGCAGGTATTACTGGAAAACCTGTAAATCTGAATATAAATCATTATATCATGGGATGGATAGCTAACTGATAGTCTGTCATAACCCATATGCTTAGAGTAGGAGGATCCACCTCTGAAAACAAAAATGTTACTAGTGATGAACCATAGGGCTCAGTTTTTGTCCCTCTCCTATTTAGCATACATTCCTCAGAACTTAAGGCAAGCACTCCTGGCCTATGGTTAACTAAGCCTTCAGATGATTGTAAATTGAGTGTTTTTATTCAGTCTTCAGATGATTCACAATTGCTTCAATATGGGTTATACCATGTTAACTATTGGTGCAAGGACAATGGTCTCAAATTAAATGTAAAAAATGTAGCATGGTTAATTTTGGTAAAGAAAACAGTTTCACTTATCATATAGGAGCTACAGTCCTCAGTCAGACACCATTGGAAGAGATCAAAGCACCCTTGTTGATAATTCCTTGTCATTTGACTATCATGTCAAAAAAAGTATACAAGGCACAAACAGCATGTTCTACATGGGCTGATTCAAAGTCCTGTCGCTATGCTCTGTATCTTACAGACTGTTGAGAGATTACCTATGTCTGGCATACATGTCATCCTCTGCCCTAGTACTGATGGATTTACTGCACATCAGCAAATCAAATGGCATCAGAAATACTCAGTCTAGGGATCTAAACCTCTTCTGAAACATCAACAGAATGGTTTGGAGGTAGAGGTATATCTCACTGTATACTGCTGCTCTGGAACAGACTCTCCATCCACATAAAACAAAGTTCATCCCTTTCCATATTCAAATGCAACATGGATCTATGTGGGAAACAGAAAATAATGGACAGAGGCAGCTCCTAAATGCTTAATCCCATACAATAGTCTGTATAAAATGAAGTATGGAAAGGGTGAGAAGTGTTGATATAAATTAAGCTTAATTAATAAGAATAACAGAAGTTGGAAATGCAGAATAGTTTTAAACTAGAATGCTCACACATATGGGATGAGTAAGCAAATGTTTTTTTTCTCCTATTGTTTCTTATATCTCAATAGCCCTAAAGGAAATCACATATAACCATGAGTAGAACCAGAGGTGGAATGGTCCAGTTAGTGCAACACGAGGGTATGACACATTCTGAAAAAAATATATAATATAAAAGTATATAATGTTAAAAATGCAATAACATTGATTAATTCAGTACCACACATAGCTAGCTCTCAACCAATCAGGGACAAATCTCAACAGAATCAGCGAGAAATCCAGAAATAATCAGGAACAATTGGGGACACTTTTGTAAAATATTAGTTCTACTAACTTGAGACATTGACAGAAAAACAAAATGTGAATTAATACTGTTTATGAAGTAAAAGAAGTCTATAACTCTAATTATTGTCACTATGTATTAAGTATAATTCAGCATATATTCTCCAAAACATACCAGTTTAGGCAGGATTAAGAAGGACAGAGCTAAAATTTAAGTCAAAACCAGGGACATCAATGAAAATCAGGGACAGCTCAGAAGTATGGGTCACCACGTTTCATTTTGTCAGGTTATTATAGTCAGAGCATCAGTAAATAGTCAATAAGTAAAATCATTAATGTTAAGGTAAATGTATTATTCTGAACCAGTGAAGTGGAAAGAAATGCACTTTGTCAGTAATAACTACTTTGATAGTGAAAACATTGCCTGTCAGTGAAGTACTTACAGATTAGTTATGATATACCATTTCAGAAGATAATGCACTTGCTCATTCATATCCCAAAGAAGAAGTAATAACAATTACCATCAAGAAGTATTGTCAGAACACAGTCATTCCATTAGTACCAACAAGATATATAACATTGCTTTGTGGAACTTCTTCATTCAATGATGAAATGCTTAATTTTTTTATTAAAATGAATCCAATTGCTTCCTAACAATTGTGAGTCTATTTCATATCTCTCTCTCTCTCTCTCTCTCTTTCTGTTTCTCTCCCTTTCATGTTGTTTTTTTTTTCTATAGGCACAGTAGCACCCACAGCAGCTCAGCTTCAAGTTTCCAGGTGTTTGAAAGGTCTCCACCTCCCACTGGCCAGCCAAGAATGCCTTCACAGGATGGGTTTGTGACACCACCAATGTGGCCCCTCTAGCACAAGACAACCTGGTAATAGAGCTCTGTGATCTTCAGGTCCTGGCTGAGGCTGCAGTTGAAAGGGCCATGGAGAGCTGGCTGCATCCATTTTAGCCTCTTCTCTACTTAGTACAAAACTCACTCACCCGGTTGGCTCCATTCACCAAGCCACTAGAAGCCTCCACCCCCACATACATCATCGGAGGTCCCCCTCTAGGTTCATGGGGGTAGTTGAAGTCCTCTGGACTGAGATGGTGGCTGCTTCATGGATTTCCTCTTTCTCCCTTTGAGTCTGTCTGCCATCTGTATGTCTTGTTTCCCCACCAAAGTCAGCCCCCATGGTGTTCCTGTTTGTCTTGTCAGACTTTTATGTTTATGTCTTTTAAAATTTCTTAACTTATTCTTAGCTATCTTTCCTACATCCCTATGTTTACTCCCTTCACAACGTTCCCAGTTAAGAAATGGAAAATGGGGGGCCCTTCCCCACAAAACCATAGTGCTCCTCTTCTTCCACCTCCTCCAGCACAATCCTCTTAATGTGTTCTTTTGTGTTTCCCTTGTCTTCTCTCTCCCCTATTTCCAGCTTTCCTATCTTCTCCCTTTCCAACCTTTTAAAAGTCAAAATCGGATGTCCATATAAGGACATCATATAAAGTAAACAGAAGAAACCTAAAACAGTTTGGGTAAGCTGCGGGGTAGTGGTGCTCAGATCAGCTTAGTGCAGGTACTTGTTGCAAAACTCAAGTGACCTGCATAGGTTCATGCCCATAGTTTTCTGCCAAAAATGCCTGATACCATTCACGATATTATGTATGTACAAATTATTCTGCACATAACTACACTGGTTTCTAATCATTTTACACTGCTTCAGATCTCTGAGTCTACTGTCAGCATTCTGCTGCAGGGCTGTGAAGTTATGAAACCAGCTCTGATTACTCACGATTTGCTCATTTCAACACAGACATGGGGTGATATTCACAGATCACTATTACGTGTATGTGAAGTATGGGACTATTAGTCCCACCTATAGTTTGTGAAATTCTGAGATAATGAAGCTATAAATTGTTATCTTTTTGCAAACAACATTGTTGTTAGCTTAATAACAATATTAAATTAGTGGACTCAATTTATTATTTACAAAATTCTGAGATTACATGTCTAGCTATAGAGTGCCATCTTTTGCAAGTATCATTGTCATTCTCATTAGTTTAATGTAAATTAAACTGATTTGTAGCTAGTGATTTTAATATAAAGGTGGTATTGTATTGATTAAGGGAAAGGTCTTTAATTCCGTACTCACGTTATGTGGTTAAATATATTAAGACAAACTGGGGCTGTTTCTGATTTAAGTATTTTGTAAAATGCAGTGGTGTATTAATAAGGACCAGCAACTTTGGATAATTTTAGACATTTTATGGCTTCATGTAATTATTTCAAGTCAAGCTAGGTTACAGAAAAGATTGGAGATAAAAGGGGGTGAAAAGTAAGAAGGAACGTGTTTATACCTTGAGGTTTTTACACATGGATTAGTGAATGAGTATATTTCATATTACATTCTGAGGAACTCTTTTCTGTTGTGTTTTGGCATTTATTTAGGAGACTCCTCTTTGAAGTTATGCTTTAGATATTACCTGGACATTTAATTCTGAGGAAAGAGGCTAGTAGTTTAGAAGAAATGTAACCCCATTCTGAGTGTTTAGCTATACAAGATGAGGGAATGAATGATTGGGTTTCAAGATGCAAGGTTGTTTTAGTTTATTTTGTAATTCTGCTAAAGAAAAAAGTTTATCCTGGTTAAAATTTTACTGACATTCCTTGCTCAGCTGAGATATTTGTTCTTCAATAAATATCATCTTCTGAAAGCATTTTTTTCCTTATTGTAGGACACAATGATAATTGTGCCCCCTTACAACCATTTCCACTGAAGTCCATCTTAGATCAAAAGGAATATCACTATTCTTACATGATTTAATTAAGAATGTTGGCTTTAATTTTTAAGGGCTTCCTTATCTTTTAATAACTTTGGGTTAAATTCCCAGTTGATGGAATGTAATTGTGTATTTGAAAAAAATCACTTTAAAAGAAATTAATGATCTGAAAATACTCTGGAATTGAAAATATTGTCTGAAGCAAACACAGTGATCAAAACAGATATTACAAAGAAGTCTAGTTTGGACCAAGAGTTATGACAGTAGTAGAAAAAGCACAGTCCCCCTCATCCTGGTGTAAAGGTAAATATCAATCTACTAGGCCATATACAGTTATTAGTCTGTGTAGTAAAGTTCTCTCAGACTGGTTATTGAGTGTGTCTGGTTGACTCACTAAAATCATATAATGATAGGCGAATTTACTGAGAAGGTTTGAGAGGTGATGTAAGAAGTCTGATTTATTGTCAAAGGATGCACAGACTGAGGATAGTAAACTAGGTTCTGACATTTATTTGTGGATGCATTCTGTGAGGACATACATCTCCTGTTAGTCTTTTTTAAATAAATTAATTTGACCAGATTTGATTTTTGAAGATTATGGCAACACCTCTACTATTATATGAATTGCCAGCTACAAACAATAAAGGCTCTAGTTTTTTTTTTTTTTTGTTTGTTTTTTTGATGTTTCTAACTGGTTTGTAAACATGGATTATCTAGATATAAATGCTATCACTTATAGAGAATATGTCAAAATAGTTTTCTCTAGGCTGGAAGCTTTATACAACTAAAATTAAAGTTCTAAGAGATACTATTTATAGCCATTCAATTATTGGGCCAGATTCAATAAAGCCTACACTAAGTGTACAATAGGCGTACACTAAGAATACAAGATATTTATTCAATAATATTCTTACCACATTTTTGTGCTTTCTAGTCACTCAGAAATATTACATTAAGTGTACATGTAGTCTACACTTTGTGGTAGCCTTTATGAAGCCCTGTTAATATTTAAAGCTGAATGAATCACTTTAAAAGAAATTAATGATCTGAAAATACTCTGGAATTGAAAATATTGTCTGAAGCAAACACAGTGATCAAAACAGATATTACAAAGAAGTCTAGTTTGGACCAAGAGTTATGACAGTAGTAGAAAAAGCACAGTCCCCCTCATCCTGGTGTAAAGGTAAATATCAATCTACTAGGCCATATACAGTTATTAGTCTGTGTAGTAAAGTTCTCTCAGACTGGTTATTGAGTGTGTCTGGTTGACTCACTAAAATCATATAATGATAGGCGAATTTACTGAGAAGGTTTGAGAGGTGATGTAAGAAGTCTGATTTATTGTCAAAGGATGCACAGACTGAGGATAGTAAACTAGGTTCTGACATTTATTTGTGGATGCATTCTGTGAGGACATACATCTCCTGTTAGTCTTTTTTAAATAAATTAATTTGACCAGATTTGATTTTTAAAGATTATGGCAACACCTCTACTATTATATGAATTGCCAGCTGCAAACAATAAAGGGTCTATTTTTTTTTTTTTTTTTTTTGATGTTTCTAACTGGTCTGTAAACATGGATTATCTAGATATAAATGCTATCACTTATAGAGAATATGTCCAAATAGTTTTCTCTAGGCTGGAAGCTTTATACAACTAAAATTAAAGTTCTAAGAGATACTATTTATAGCCATTCAATTATTGGGCCAGATTCAATAAAGCCTACACTAAGTGTACAATAGGCGTACACTAAGAATACAAGATATTTATTCAATAATATTCTTACCACATTTTTGTGCTTTCTAGTCACTCAGAAATATTACATTAAGTGTACATGTAGTCTACACTTTGTGGTAATCTTTATGAAGCCCTGTTAATATTTAAAGCTGAATGAATATCAGTAGGAAAACTAAATTAGGAGGAAGAAAGTGTGAGTTATGTCGGTGTTGTCGACTCACAACACTGTACACTTAGTGTAGGCTTTGTTGAATCTGGCCCATTCTTTGTACTAAGTAACTGATCCCATTAACAATAATAGAAAACAGACAAGAAGGATGAGGGATTGGCTAAAAGAGACTTAAAAAATTGCAAAAATGTTCTTGTGGAAGACTGGTTGGAAATGCAAAGCAAAAGAAATAATTTCAGAATTTTCCTGCTTCTCAGAAAAAGAAAATCATAGCAAAATGTCATGAAAGCATATAATACAGATTCTAGGCTCAGAATGTATAGATATGTTTCATCTCTCCCCAATAATCTAGTCCTATCCCCCCTCCATCCTCACCCCATTTGAGTCAAAAGCAGCTAACTAACTTAACTCAAGTAACACAAGGAATAAAATCCAAGCTGATTTAATTGTGTTTTATTAAATCAGTTTGGATTTTACTCCTAGTGTTACTTGAGTTGGTTATTTTGTTTTTATGCTGCTTTTGTTTAGCCTGCTCATTTAATCTGCTTGAATTTGAGCTGGCTATCTTTTTTTTTAATAGAAAATATAATGTAAAACCAGAAATTAAATGAGAAAACAGAAATTTTACATAGCTATATACAAAAACATTCTTTGATGTCAAGAACTAACCATGCAGGGGGTGTGGCTAGCATGAGCTCTGAGTAGCCGCCTTTCACTTCAGCTCTGTCTTTTCAAATTATTTTTGACAGGGATTTTTTAAAAAATACTATCCTAATAATGGAAATTTTTATACCATTGGATTTTTTTAACATATACTTGGATAGTATTAAAAATGTTTTGATACTATTAATTTTCTTGTCAAACCAGCAGTAAGAAGTTTTTTTTTTTTTCAACAGACAACACCATGAGCTTCTCCAAAACTTCACATACTGACATAACTTTTAAAAAGGAACTGCAATCTTTATTAACCAACATCCAAGAATTAACTTCCAAAATAGACAGATTGGATATGAAACTGGATACCTTTAAAGAAAAATCTTCAAAGCAGATGGACATTCTTCATGAGGATATGCAACAACAAAAACAACTACTTTCTGGGATTGAAACAGCTTTAAATGATATGGAAACTCAGATACAAGAAGGTGAGCACAACATAGAATTTCTTTTAAAGCAAAATACATTACTTCAAACAAAAATAGATGACATTGAAAATAGGTCCCGTCATAATAATATAAGAATATTTGGCTTACCTGAAAATATAGAAAATAATAATATGGAGAGATTTCTGTCATCCTGGATACCTGAAGTTTTGGATCTTCCTGTGGCTCTTTCCTATGGAATTGAGAGAGCTCACAGGTCTCTGGTTTCATCAAAAAAATAGCAAAACTAACTTAACAAGATCTGTAATTGTTAAATTTTATCTTCTCATGACAAATAAATTGTCCTTAAAACTGCTTGGTCTAAATCTCCAATCAAAATAAAAGACAATTTGATAACGTTTTGATAATGACTATTCTCCCTTGGTATTATCTAAAAGAAAAACCTTTTTACCTTTGATTAGAGAATTAAAGAAAAAACAAATAAAAACGCAATTACTATTTCCTGCTAGACTGAAAATCTTTCATCAAAACACTACAAATATATTTGAAGATGTAGATTCTGCCCTCTCATACATTAAAACAAACAAAATACTAGCAAAAGTTGAAGATATGGAGTGGATAAATACAAGAACAAAAAGACTTGCTGAAAATTAAACATGGATTAGTACAGAACAAAAGAAAAAACATAAGAAGTGACTCTGTCTTCACTGCGTATAAGACCAATAATGCCTGAATTACTTGCATAAAACCCAAAAGTTGGGGAGAAGGAAATTGAGACAACTGGTAAGTTATTATTTAAATATTTTCCTTTGTTGTTATTTTGAACATGTTGCAATTTATAATCTTAATCTTCTTGTTTAAATCGAATATCAAATAGTTCTATTGCATTGCTTATATAATTCAAAGGGTGTTTAGTGTTTCATGATGTTGCTAAAGTAATTTATTAATTTCATCTTTTGGTTATTATGGTAAGCTATAGTGTTATAGAGCTTGTTGTTGCTGCTAGATAGAAACAAAACTGTTTGATATATTTAAACAGTAGTGTATAGTTAGCGTTTATATATATTGATGTCTCTTTGGCATCTCTTTGTCTATGAGATGTGCGGCAGCATGCAATAGCTACATGTAATAGAGAGGTCATTGTTATATATTTTGTTGCATATGTACTGCAGAGGCAGTTGTCATTTGTGACATTGGTGGTTATGGATCTCTGGTTTTATTTTATGTGTCTCTTCTCATCTTCTAAAGTCATTGAGATGATGGTTACTTCTGGCTCTTGGTTGGGGTACCTTGTGTGGGTAGTAGTGTTCATGTTTTGTGTATGTTTTGGCTACCCCCTCTTGGTTCACAATTAAATTGTGTTTTGTAGTTAGAATGTTGCGGTGGTTTGGTTCCGTTTTTTGTTTGCCCTTCTTTTTTTTTTTTTTTGGATTCCAGGTTTGTGAATGCTAGGCAAGTCCTGATGTGCTCAAAAGCTTCAAACTTAAAGCACATACTTAAGTTTTCCCGCTGAGACACTCTTGAGCGTAATCCTGAGTTAATGGGGCTTGTGACCAGACCAGAGAAGCCTCTTGATCTCAACGCTCAGCTCCTGACGTATTTGACTGAACTTTGAACTGGCGTGATTACCTCAGTCACATAGAATCTTCAAACGCACGTAAGAAAACAGAATTTCTTTCACTGCTTTTGTTAAAGAACTGTGAAGTGATGTCTAATGCCTTTAAACTACATTTTAGCATGCCCATATCCGAAAATGATACGGTTAAAGAAAGAACTTGAGGGGGAATGAATGGAAAAGCATAAGTAATGAAAAGCAACATGCAGCAAGATATTTGAGCCTGATTTCTAGTATCATTATTCTATTTTTTATTAATTTTACTAACTTTTATATTGTAATTTTGTAAAGATTGATTTTCACCTTCAAATAATATATACATATGTTATTAGTATTATGCAAATATAAATATATAAGTTATCTTAGTTTTATTGTACTAATTATTTAAAAGATTTTCATGTTATGTAGCACTTTGAAACTGTTAGAGAATAATTAATGAATAGTTATATGCATTGTGATAAGTTAAGCAGTCAATGCACTAAGGTTAATAATAATACAATAGAATATATAGATGTTATATCTTTATACACTGGTTCACCAAAGTCAGTATATATACATTAACAATATGCTTGGGATCACATGGATGTTAGATTACTTTTTCATGGATTGAAGTTTTAGTAGAACTATAGCTTTAGTTATTTGATTATTATGCTAGAACACATTTTAAACTGTTGTTTGACATTTACTGTTTATGCCATACTAAGGTGAATATAACAAACTGTATATAAAATTTAAATGCACTAAAGCTAGATGATTATGGAAATATTATTTCTCCCTTTTTCTTCTTTCCCTTTTTTCTCTTCTCATTATAAAACATGATTTATTCATTACATTTTTTGCATTTAGATTAAAATTGTCTAGTTCAATACTTGTATTAATAATTCTGCTTTTCTATAGCAAGGTTCCAAATGAATAACTGTAGTTATATCTTACTATTACTTATGCAGAGCCAATGAACTGGACTTAATGTATAGACATTTTATTAATGTTTTAATTTGTTATTACAGTTCTTGTGTTCTAATATTTTACTAATATAGTGTTTTCATATGAAGTCATATTAATTTTACCTAACTATATATATATATATCCTATTAGACAGTTGCTGAATGGAGGTTGTTATTAGTTAGAAGGTTAATTCGAGTGATAGTATGTCACTCAAATTGGGAGTTTTATACTCCAGGTTGGTTCTAAGGGGTTATACTGTTTAGGATTGTTATTATCAGAGTTTTATAACATTCATTCTTTTGATGTTCTCAAACACAGATTAAAAAAACAAATAATATTTTGCTTTCATCTGTATTAGACTTTAAACACAATCAATCATACAGTATTCCTACATTTATCAATAATAAATTAACTTGGTCAATAATTTTCTTATACCTTTCATATTCCTTTAAATGAATTCACTAAGAGGTATTTCCCTAAACATTAATAGACTAAACAATCATAGAAAGAGGGATAACTTATTTAAATTCATCAAACTACATACATCTCAATTAATATTTCTACAAGAAACACATTTAATAAATGAGGATATAATCAGACTAAATAATACATTATACAAAGTACTAGTAAGTTCAGAACACACTCAAAAAAAGAGGAGTTGCAATTTTATGGAACAATTCTTTACCAAGCCCAACATTAATTGACACATTTAGAGATGATAAAGGAATGTTTTGCCTTGTTTCAATTGAATTAAATAAGAAGATTTTTACATTAGTAAATATATATTGGATCCCAGGAATAGGAACCAACACTGTGAAACAGCATCTACACCTTATTATGCAAATATCTAAAGGGAATATAATACTGACAGGAGATTTTAACTGTATTCTTGATACCAAAGATTCAAATTCACGCAATAAAAGAAGAATCTCACCATCAGCCAAAAAATTAAAGGAATTTTCAGATATATATCTATTGAAATATATAAGTAATTTTGCTAATCCTAGTTCCTTATTATATACTTTTTTCTCACAGACATAATTCATTTTCTAGGACTGACAGAGTCTTTTTCTCTAATATTTTAATAGATTCCTTAATAGATACTAAAGTAATTACATGTCCATTATCAGACCATAATCCCATTCTATTTGAAATTGTAGTTAACAGTAATTACAATACCTAAATAAGAAGAATACCTGCCTATATTACAAAGTTAAAGGAATTTAAAGAATTTATAGATCTATAAACTCAGAATTTTATAGACACTAATACTACTAATGAAACCAGTGAAATCTATATATGGGATGCCCTTAAGGCTTATCTCTATGGAAGAATTTTTAATTGGTTTTATAAAAAGTTGGGATGAACAACTACTTGACATACAAAATAAATTAGACATCTTAAAACAGAATCAAGAGAGATATATTGATATCAATGGAAAAATAAGTTAATAAACTTACTAAACAATAAGTATCTAGAGATATTAAACCATAAAACCATGATTGCTTTAGACAAATTTAAGTTTATACAGTTTTTCACTAATCCACGATCACTAAACATGTTAGCTAACAAAACTAAAAGACTATCCAAATTTAATCATATAAATGAAATATATTCACCTAAGAAAAAAAGGACGGTCTCAGATATGCAAAATATATTGACTGAATTTAGACAATTTTTCATTAATATAAATCAGCATACCAAGACAATTGATTCTAATGAAGAAATCAAAACCTTTATTAATAAATACATTCATAATAGACTTTCAAATGAACAAATTAATATTATAGACAAGCCCATTACCTTTAAAGAAATTGAAACACAAATTGCTAAATTAAAATTAAATAAGGCACCAGGAAATGATGGCATTATTCCAGAAATATATAAGATCTTGCCTTCGAATTCCCTAGAATTATTACATAAGGTATACAATATTGCTCATAATGGAAATATAATACCACCCTCATGGAAGTACACTTTTATCACCCCATCCTCAAATCCAATAAAGACCCAATTTATTGCTCATCATATAGGCCATTTTCTCTGTTAAATGTTGACTATAAAATTTTTATGTCAATATTTGCAGATTGGCTTAAAATCTTTTTACCATCCGTAGTAGAAGATGATTAAACTGGTTTCATTATAAATAGAAATTCTTATGATAATATTAAAAGAACTCTATCTTTAATAGAATCAGTTAAACCTTTAAATAAAAATCTAACATTAATTAGCCTAGATATAAATTGTGCATTTGATTCAGTTAATTGTGACTACTTATTTATTTTATTAGAAAGATTAAACTTTTCAAATAATTTTATTAGTTTAATAACCCAATTATATCAAGGTAGCCAAGCATACATTAAAATAGGAACAAATATTTCTCAAAATATCCCCATTATTAAAGGCACCAAATAAGGTTGCCCATTATCTCCCTTATTATTTACATTAATTATGGAGCCCTGGGCCAACTTGATAAGAAACAATGTGGAAATTGAAGGATACAAGTTAACCTCAAATGAATCCTCCAAAATACAAATGTTCGCTGATGATATTCTACTCACATTAGAAGGAAATAACAATTCAATCAGAGCATTATTCTCAGATATGGAGTACTTTCAAAAAAATAATAATTGGCCCTAAGAAATTTGATTTACAGGATGATTATAAAAAATACATAACACAATCAGAAGAAATATGTTATTTGGGTATTGTGATTACTAAAAATAGTAAAGATATTGATCAAGTAAACTATAACAAAAGTCTAAAGGCAATAGAAAACCTTACTCAAAAATGGAATAAGATCCCATTCTTAATAGATGAGAAACTTGTAATAATCAAGATGACCTTTCTACCCAAAATTTTGTATATTATTCAATCAATCTCTTTACCCCTCCTATGTATATTATTAAAAAAATTAATTCTGTGATGCATACATTTTTTTGGTACCCGACCAAACCCAGAATAGCTTGGTCCATTCATATGAAAAATTGGAATAATGGAGGTATAGCTACCCCAAATTTAGAAATGTATGCAATCTCATCAATGGTTAAAACTATTTCTCTTCTTATAGATCCACAATACTCAGCCAAATGGAAAAAAAAATTTAGAAATTTTAGTTTGTAAAGCAATAAATAACAGATCCCAGAAAAGAGACCTGTTAAATAATACTTTCATGTGGGTTTTAAAAGAATACATTACTTTTATTAATACTCAAAATGTTAAATCAAATTATATAACTCTTTTATTGAAATCTTTCAGACATTTAATGTTTAAATTTAATAATTTTAAAGATTGGTTATTTCTGTTGTTTCCAATAGCTTACACACACAGAGTTATATTCTCTTCTGATTATACAAAAATGTGTTCATTTAAAGAAAAAAAATGTTTTGGTTTCACATGATGTCAAATAATGACTTAAAATATATTAACATACTTAAAAATGAATATGAAGATGTCTCAGTTTCTTGGTTGGACTTACATGAAGCAAGGAAATATATTTAAATAAATTCCATACTATGTTTTTTACAACCAATAATTCAATACCTAAGATTATTCAATATATGGTTTTATCTATACAACATAAATTTCCTACCAAAAGCATATTATTTCACATATATAAAATAATTATACTTGACTTGGAAGATGTTTCAGATATCAACTGGAACTACTTTACTTTAGTTAATAATCATTCTCCGACAGAAAATGATAAAATAAACATATTACAATCAGCTAGTCTTACCACCTCATCATTGAAATGAAAACTTTTTGCTTGGCGATATTTGCACAGATCTTTTATTACCCCATTCTATCTTAGTAAATTTAACAAAAGTAATGTCAACTGTTGGAGGTGTAATAAAGAAGTAAATGCAGAATGGGCTCATATGGTATATGATTGTGTAATTTTAAATACATTTTGGAAAAATGTTAATTCCTTTTTACAGGCTATTTTCACAGATAATTTTACTCTCACCAAGTCACTTGTTATTTTCAATACTCCAGTACCTAACTGTATAAGCAAAGCTAATCAATCTTTAATCTGGACTATATTATCAGTTGCCAGAAAAATAATTACAAGGAACTGGAAATCCAGTACTACTCCCCCAATTCAAGAATTCAAAACTTTACTTCTGGAAGTCTGTAATTTGGAATATTTAACTATCAAATCAAGATCTCCTCGGAATACTGCTAAATGCAGTATATGGAAAACAGTCTACAATTTATTACAAAAGTAATTATTTAATCAGTTTTATAATTGTTGAGAATGTATTTGTATATAGTTTATGTTTGTTGTATCATTATTTGACTATCTATTTGAAAATTGTTAATTTCTAATTACATATTTATTTTTCAATTTTAATTCTAAAAAAACTGTTTTGAAAAAAAAAGAACTAACCATGCAATCTAGCTCCTATTTGAGCCACCTGAAACCAAGCTGGTCTAAGCTAATAATATTTGTGCTGAGAAGAAAATTATCCAGTGACAGTGATCTGATGTTCCTATATCTTTTATATGTTCTAGGTTAGCAGATTGAGGTTCTATTAACTAAATGATGAAGAAGTATGACTAGTCCCAATTATTATATTCTTTAATTTGGCCATAAATTGATCAGTGTGCAGTTACACACACAACCGCTGTGATATAAATATGACATTGCATGTTAACACCATTAACATAGCATTAAACTGAAAGATATGCTTAAAAAGATTCATTTGCATTGAACTTGCCAAGTAAATAATATCCATTAGCCCACCACAGTAAGCAAAAGTCAACACTGCTAAGGTAATGTCTTAGAAAAATCAGAAGGTAGTATTATAAATTATTGGGTTATCATATGAGCTACTATCAAATATTTGATCATTGTGGGGAAAAAAGCCAAATGAGTGCTAGGAATGTTAACTAGAAATGACTGAAAAAAAGATAGAAGGGTCAGCTCTCAGGTTATGCTGAAACAGCATTTATCCTATTCTAAAGAACTCACATTAGGAAGTGATCATTTACTGTGTGAAGATATACAATGCTGAACATTCCAAGGAGAGAACCCCAAAGATATAAAAGGGTTTGTCAATATATAACACTAAAAGCTGAGTTAAAATTTAATATTTTGAAAACACAAAGAGTCGTGAGTGAGAGACAAATATATTTCCTTTGTTACAGATAAATAATTCATGTTTTAATGATGGTTAAATGAAAAGGAGCACTATAAAAGAATGGATAAAAATGGAAGGAAGGAGAATAACGTAAGGGAAAAAGTAACTTCTCTCAGCACTTTGGTTTTACATATTTTTGTGGTATTGCTGATCATCCTGTGAATGATTAGAGATGCCTCAACATTCTTCACAAGATAATAAACAGACATTGTTTATTTCATTGAAACATGTAAGGAAACATAGGTCACTACTAAGTACTGAGGATACACTTTTTTTAGTCTGACCATAGTCTATTTACTATCATGTAAATCAGAGAGGTGGGTAATGCAACTAGGAATAACAAGAGGTAACAACAAATTGTAATTACCATAAAGGCTCTCTACCCATGGAGCAACTACCATCTAATTCTATGAATGAAACTTTTTGCATACATGAAAACAAATGCACAAAATAAATATATTAAAATAGTACTCTTTAATTTACCAAGGAAGAGAACTCAGCGGTGCAACTAATAATTCTGTAACTGACATTTGTTAGTTTGCTTCAAAATTGATAAAATAAATAGGCTGTTTCCCCTCAAGGGAATGTTTTAGATGATTGAATTGGGTCATTATTGCTATGCTAAATTGAAAAGGATTCCATAGGCAAACTGGATAAGACTTTTACAAATGGTCTAGTAATTCTATGATCATTGATAAATATTGGTTTGACAACTGAGCTACATATAATCATATTACTTGGATAGTACATTTGACAAGAAATTGACCACTTTGATGCAAGGTTCAAATGATGTTCAAATGATCTGCTTGAAAATCTAGCACAACTGAAAACTGTAACCTTTGCACTGAGTTCTTTTTCAGTTGAAAAATATGGTGGAAGAAAAAAAAACATCTTGAATTTTATATCATGCTGTATTAGTATATGTACATAATGTGCCATTTTGAAGCTTTCCATCCAGATTTCTCTAGGTAAGTAAAATAAAATAGTGATCTGATGACCTTGCTAAGGAAAGGATTTATTTTATTTTATTTATTTATTTATTTATTTATTTATTTATTTATTTATTTATTTATTTTGCTGCCTGAAGAACTTACTCACAGTATCTTTCAACAAAACTAAGAAATCTAGTGTAAAATGTACAGGTGGAACTTTTGTGCATATCCTCTTCAGAACTTGTGCATATATAGTGGAATGTGGAGGGGTGTGCTCACAGGATAAAACTGCTGCTAAGAGTTTAGCCTCGGTATTCTGGCTATACATACATCCCTGACAGATATTTAAGTATGTATCAAAAAGAATTGCATTTTCTTTGAGTACAAGGCAGTTTTTACACTGCACACGATAGATGTTACCAGTCAATTATTTAAAAATTATCTTATGAAGTGCCTTCATAACTAATCTAAAATAAGATTTTTCTATATAGAGCTGTGGTTCAGAGAACTTTTATTGGCAATCAAAAGTGAACAGTGCTATTGTAAGAGAAAAGCTAAAACAGAGGCTATAATAAATTTATTTTGAAAGAAATTGTGTATATTCTTTTGTACTGGCTTAAATCTATGTTGTAGGGCACTAGAAGATATTACTACTAATTGGGGTTTTTAAAAATGTTCTGTGAAATGCTTAAAGCTGTGGGTGTTGGGGTGTACAACTAGTAAAGGGAGGATATAAATGGAAGGTAACTGAAATTGTAGTTATTAAAGGACCAAATGAGACAGCTTTTGTAGATAAATTTACATCATGCAGAAAAATCTCTGAAGACATGATCAGTGATTCAGGATATTTGTAGATATATTCATACAGCAATCTCTTCCTGCAGCTGTCTCAAGAAAACATTAAACACTTTTGTTTTAACTTAAATAAAAAGACTAGTTCCCACTTCCTCTCACAATTCTCAGCCAGTTAATCCATTTGGCCCAACAGAAAAAAAAACACATGGGGCTAAAGTCATAAAAGTCTGCCACATTGTAGTAAGCAAATTTGATGAAAGAGTGGAGACAAGCAGAGTGTGTAGCATTCAGAAAATCAAGCAACATGAAGCAGCCTGCTGAAATAACATAGTCAGAGATGTTATATGCTAATGACTGCATAATGAAGCTCTGTGTATGCTAATGATGTAAAATAATGGAGGAGTGATTCAGAAATGATTAAATGCTGCAAAGCAATGCTGTGCCCACTTTAGTTCTGATCACAACCAGATGCTTATGTTCAAACAGTGTAAGACAGTGTACAGTGTTAGGGATTGACACAGCTGTTATAAATGTGTATCAGCAACAGATGTATCAGGCTGAATAAGGAGAAAGTCACTGTTATTTGTCTATCAGAGGCCATGATCTACCATATCACTCACAAACTGAAGTCAATGGTTCACAGGTAACAGTGTCCCCAGGATTCAATAAAGTCTGTGTAGGCTCCATATAGAACCTACGTGGACTGTATCCATGTACATAACCATGGTTCCCCCTCGACAGCATGCCATACATATGAAATTATGGTGCGTGTCTAACAGAGGTTACAGCAACACAGATATTGAATCCATGTAAGACTGACAGCACAGGCACATACCTTTTGCGCCGTTAATCTTGGCCAAAAGGTGTACAAGACATTTTATTTCATTAAATTGCATTATTAATTTATTTAATTTTTTTACATTTATGTGCTTGTTTGTGTGGTGTGGTATGTTGCTTAGCTATGCTTAGCTTTGTGTACATATACATCAGACAAGCACTAGACCTCTAAAAATAGAAACCGGGTACATTCAATGTTAATAATTTTTATTTATTTATTTATTTATTTTTCTGCATGATTTGAAGCATTGCTTAGCTAGGCATAGCATGGTGTACTTAAGCATTATACATCTGCTAGACAGCTAAAAATAAAAAACGTATGCATTCAATTATAATCATTTTTTTTTGACATGTGGTTGTTTGCACAATGTGGTCATTGCTTAACTAGGTGTAGCATGGAGTACTTAAGCATTAGACATCTGGCAGACAGCTAAAAATAGAAACTGGATGTATTGAATTGTTGTAGGTCTTCAGTGCTTAGCAATGCACAAATCCATGCAGTGAAGTTGCGCTATGCGCAAAGACACCTTTGCAGTATATCTGAAGAAATTCAAGTTTCCTTCACTATCCCAGTGGCTAGATAGGTTGAGTCAAGATCTATAGTGTAGTAGGTCCCAGGTTTGAGTCCTGGCCAGTAATGCTTTTTACATATAGTGCTTTGAAACTGTGTCAGGTGACTGAAACATCTGTTGACTTTAAATTAAATAATTGTTACATTTATAAAAGCTGTGCAATGCTAAGCAGCACTTACACAAGATCAATGGTCTTTTCCAGTTTGCATGTTGCTAAGCTTCAATTAAATATGATTTTTGTGAGTTTGAGTGATGCTAAGCAATGCAGAATATTTTTGAAAGTTAGAGTATGATGTGCAAGGGCGGGAATGCAACCTATTTAAAGGCCAATAGGCAGAAATTTCACATCATTCCTTGGAGCCTGAACTTGACTGTGGGTATGGCTGCTGGTGTTAGTGAAGGATTGTACTTTAGGCCACAAAAGTGAGGTGTGCAGGAATCCAGGGTTTTTATTGGACTCCTTGTGTGACACCATGAACCCCAGCTGTTGCAGGGTGACTATCAAAGCTCAGAGTGTAAGTCTGAGGCCTGGGATAGTTTGGCCAGGGACCTAACCAGTGCAACTGGTATCCCCCACACTGGTGAGCAGTGTCATCACCATTATGACAACATGTATTGTAGGAAGAGGGGAACACTGGATACCTAGATCCAAGAGGCTAGGGATGGGCACGCCCTACAGATATGTAAGCATGTTTTCCAGTACTTTATAAATATACAAGCTGAATCTGTGCAAAACTAGTATGCATAATAGTTTCCTTCTTTTACCACAGCTGCAGAAGAGATGGCTCGTAATATACAATTCCATGCAAGGCATTTGGCCAGGATGAGACAAGCTTGTGGTATGTAAGAAAATCAATAAAGTAATAACTTAATGCATAACTTAATAATACAATAAAGTAAATATAGATATTGCCGTCTTAACAGTCATGTATGAAATACCTTGGACATCATACATTTTTATTAATGTGTCAGTGCATATTTGAAATGGTAAAGCAAGTTAAATCAAGCAAGCGTGCAGCACTGTGTAGCATAGCTCCCAACCATCAGTTAATGTTGTGGTCTACCCTGATTAAGAGTGACTGTTATGGTCTATTCATTGTCTGAAATATGCTGTAGATTACACTCAATAAATGAAGTGAGTAAACGGGTAAATTAACAGAAGTCTTAAACAGCCATGAATGTGTGCAAATCCTAGATTTGAAGCAACATTAATCAATAAAGTGAAAAGGAGATGGTGCTTTAGTAATTATTTTTTTTTCAAATAAAATGTTCAGTACTCCTATAATCACTGATTGTGGGTTCTAATCCAACACCAGCCAACTGATAAATCATCATCATCAGTCCCCTTTTTTCCCATTTTCTATGTGGGGTTGGAGTATCGTGTTAACTGTCACCATCTCTCTCGATTCAGTGCCACACTCCTGCCTTCTTCAACACTCGTGCCTGACTGTTGCAAATCTTCTTTCACACAATCCATCCACCTTTTTGCTGGACATCCTCACTTCCTCTTACCTTCTTCCTGTCTGTCCCAAATCTTTTTCACCATATTGTCTTCTGCTTTTCTGTACATGCATCTAAACTACTGTAATATGTTCTCTTTGATCTTATCTGCAATTGGTGCTATTTTGGCTACTCTCTTATGTCCACATTTCATCATCTGTCTCACAGTGTGCATCCTACTACCTTTCTCAGGCACTTCATTTTCATCACCTCTAGTTTCCTCATCTGCTCTGCCTTTACTGCCCAGGTTTCTGTACCATACAGTAGTACTGGTCACACCGCTGTCTTGTACACCTTACTTTTCAGCTTCTTTGGCATTCTTCTGTCATAGACTACACCTGAGAGTCTATGCCAGTTGGCTCCAGCCCCACTGATTCCAGCTTTGACCTCTTCATTCAGACTTCCCTTCTCCTCAGCCACCCCTCCCAGATACTTGAAGTTATTTACCAGTTCCATAATCTTCCCTTCTATCTCAATTCTCATCTTCTTCTGATTTCCCCAATTTGCTGCCATTACCATTGTCTTATCTGTGCTTAGTTTCATCCCACATGCATTCAGTTTTGCATTCCATTCCCCCTATCATTTGCTGAAGTTCTTGCTCAGAGTCTGCCTGTAATGCTACATTGTCTGCATACAGTATATTTATTGATCGGTCCCTTCCAACCTGTTTGTTAATGATGTCCATCAGTAGTATGAACAGCAGTGGGCTCAGAGCTGAACCCTGATGTACACCATTCCCACTGGGAACCCCTCTGTGAGGCCAAACACTGTTTGTACTTGAGTCATTGGGTCCTTGTACATAGCATGCACTAATTCTACCAATGTTTCTGGGACTTCAAACCACCAGAGTACTGCCCAGATCAGCTTTCTTGGGACCTTGTCATATGCTTTCTCCAAGCTTAGGAATGCTCAGTTGAACTTTTTCTTCATCTCTACCTTCTTCTCAACTGTCTGTCATCTGCAAACATTGGGTCAGTTGTGTTCCATCCTGATCTGAATCCAAACTGTTCATCTCCCATCTTACATTCTACTACTCTGCATATCTGTTTATCTATCACCCTCTCCAAAACTTTTATGCAATGTGATAGGAGTTGATATCTCTGTACTGCCCACAGTTGTGGATGTCCACTTTGCTCTTGTACACTGGCATGAGTATGTTTATCCTCCAGTCAACTGGGATATGCCTTTCTCTACGCACTGCTATGAGTACCCTCAGAAGCCATTTCTCACCTATCGCACTCAGCATCTTTATTATATCTGCTGTGCCTCATCTGATCCTGCTGCTTTCCCCAACTTCATTTTCCTTAGTGCTATGCTTACTTCTTCTTCAGTGGACAACTGTTCTTCTCTCACCATAAACTGTTTCTGGGGCAGTACAGCTTCTGTGGGGTTTTCTTCATTCAGAAGCTGCTAGAAATACTCCTTCCATATGCCTTTGATGTCCTGTGAACTGCTGAGCAGGTTATTGCTGGCATCCCTTATGAAGGGTGTCTATTTTCTTTATCTTTCTGTCTTTGCAACCTGATATAGTTTCTTTGTACCATCTACTGAGTCACTTCCCACAAGTTGGTAGAGTGCCTCGGATACCCTAGTCTTTGCCATTGGAACTCCTTTCTTAGCTTCTTTGTTAGCCAACCAGTATTCTTCCCTAGCCTGGTTGTTATTTTCTATCTCCCATTTTTTTCCTGCAATCCTTTCTTTTGATCACATCCTGGGCTTCTGCATTCCATCACCAGCTTTTCTTATGTACCTTATTTCCATACCTGGCTCGGCCACATATCTGTTCTGTAGTCTTAACACATGCTGTTTTGGGGTGCTGCCATTCTTCTTCAACTCCACTTATTCCCTCCTCTTCTTGGGGAGCTAGAGCCCTAGGTCATTCCTTGAACTGTTGTAATTTCTCTCCAGTCAACTTCCAGATCTTCAGCCTGGTCTCTGTTGACCTTAGGGCCTTCTCTGACCACTGCTTGCAGCTGATTGTGGCAACCAGTAGTTTATGCTGTGAGCCAGCTGTTTCACTGGGAATGACTTTGCAATCATGGATTCTACCCCAGTGCCTTTTCCTTACTAAGAGCCAACTACCAACCAACTGATAAATGCAAAGTACTAAATAATGTTTCAACATATGTCATAAATAAATGAAGTGCAATACCCAGATTAAGGGTCAAACTTGTGTTCTGCTCATTTTGTCTGATATATGCTGTGGGTTTCACTCAATAAATGAATAGGGTAAATGTGTAAGGTAATGGAACTCCTACACAGCTATGCATGTGTGTAAATCAAGATTTGAAACAACATAAATCAATAAAGTGTGAAAGGAGATGTTGTTCTGATAATTTCAGGTCTTCAAATAAAATGTTTAGTATTCCTGTAGTCACTGTTTGTAGTTTCTAATCTGACACCAGCCAACTGATAAATGTGAAGTAGTAAATAATGTTTCAACATATGTCATATATAAATGCAATGCAATACCTAAATTAAGGGTCAAGTTTGTGTTCTGCACATTTGTCTGATATATGCCATAGATTCCAGTCAATAAATGAATAGGGTAAATGTGTAAGGTAAGAGAACTCCTACACAGCTATGCATGTGTGTAAATGCACAATTTGACACAACATGAATCAATAAAACTTTTAAAGGAGATAATAGTCTGATAATTTATTTTTTAAATAAAACATTCAGTATTCCTGTAATCACTGCTTGTGGCTTCGAATCCCACAGCAGTCAACTGAGAAATGTCCAGCTGTCTAGTGTAAACAGTGTACACAAACATACCTCTCAACTGTCGTTATGTTTGCAGAATGTGATGAATATTGCCCCTCATGTTTGATCCTCTGATTTGCAGATATATGACATCAATTGAAATGCAATTTAATGGCAAATCTGTTATCAGAACACCTTGCTACTACTGTAAGAGCATACTATATAAGAATGTTCCCTGTTATTATGCCTTTGTACTACCATTATGTATGACTTGGTCCATAATGTCCCATGCTAAGAGGTTGAGAGCTATGCACATGGAACATCATATATACAATATATGCAGCCAGTGTCCTAACAAGTGAAAGCTAACATATCTAGAAGTATGTAGTTGTAGTCTGTGTAGTTATATTATCTGTGAAGTTACTAGTGTTCTTCTTTTTTCTGCCACCCTACCCCTACTCTTCTTTTATTTATTAATTATATTTATTATCATTTGATAATATTATTTGTAATTACTTCTTATGTTAGCCTTATGTATAACTTAATATTGCTTTGCTGTTAAAAAACTTTCATTTACATTATTTATTGTTGTGTTTCTCATTGCATTATTTTCAATTTCTTTCCATTACTCATTATTGTTTTTTCTTATGTTATTGTTACATTTGTTCTGGTTATGTTTATTTTTCCTTATGTTTATATTTAATTTACCACAGTACGACAAAGTAGGCCAGTTCCTTTTGATCTACCTACCTTGGCTCCCCCAGCTGAGGCACCAGGGCTCACCACATCTGGGCCACAGCCTGGTGGTGCCCCCTCTGCTGCCTCTGCACTATCTGCTCCATCGGGTGGTTCCATCCCAAAGGATGGGGGTGGTCACCCCTTTGGGAGAGGAGGTGGAGGGGATGCTTTCATCACCCATGATCAACTGCCAGACATGGTGCATATGCTCGTGCATCAAACTGTTGGTGCCTGCCTACGCTGGATGGAGAGTATGCTGTCCATCCTGGTGGGGCAGTCTCGCCCCAGGCACCAGTGTTGACCACTGACTCCACAGAAGCAGTGAAGGTGCAGTGTTGACGGCCCCATGGATGAGGATTTGAGTCACACTGCTGCTGTGTCTGACATCAATGGGACTGGGATTCCACAACACCCTCCCCAACCAAGGTGTTCACCTCCTCTTGTGCCACACACCAACCCTGTCTGCTGTCTTGTCTGTCTGCAAAAGCTTCCTCACCTTCCCAACTTACCTTCCCCAAACATACCTATGTCCCTTTCCCAAGATTCCACTTTTTCTTTAAAAAAATGGGCACCTGTCCCAAAAATTAATATCGTCCAATACACAGCTCTCCATTTTGCACATGTCCACTGCACACACTTTATTTTGTCCAATTGGCTTGACAACGCACTTATATTGTCATCACCCCTCTCTATGGCGGTGACAGTCCAAATTCAGCTAAAAAACAGTTAAAGTGCACAGTTGTTGCCATTGAAGAAATAGATAGCTATAGTTATTTCCTACACCTGTCCTGCATATACCTACCTGCCTTTCACTATGTTTTTCACCCTGCTTGCACTCCATTTCACCACTGTCCTATCTCCCCAATTTTTTTCTTTTCTTTAAAGAATTTTTGCACAATGCTGCACTACGCTCAGCATTGCTAAGCTATGCTAAATGGAGGTATATTGATATATGTATTTGAAAGCATAATAGTCTCGTTCAAAAAGTACACCTGCACCCTATTTCAAACACAGTACTATTGCACCTGAAGAACAGTGCATCAACTCACCAAACCACACCACCAGTTAATTAGCACAGGTATTTTAAACAAAACATAGTAATTGCCATTTTCTTGGCATTAAGCTTGTTTAAGTGATGCTATGCATCACACCACATTGCACAAATCTGCTAAAAGTTTAACGGAAAAATAGGAGTGTAACTGGGACTCTGGTAGAGCAATACATCATTATAAAGCCATACACATTATAATAGATGTAACTTGAGGTATGTAACAGAGGGTAAGTGTTCGATTATATCTGCAACATGTAAAAATACACCTGTTAAATGTTAATGGAAAAATAGGAGGTTAACGGACTCTGGTAGAGAAATGTATCACTACAAAGCCATACACATAATAATAGATGTAAGTGAGGTATGTAACAACAGATGAGTGTGCAATTATAACTACAACATGTAAAGATACAGTTGCTGTAACAGTGACTCAGTTGCTCAATCTGTTAAATGCTTTGAAAGCATAATTTTTTGAGTCTGCCCCACCAGGATGAACAGCAAACTCTCCATCCGGCATAGGCAGGCACCAACAGTTTAGTGCACAAGCCTATGCACTATGTCTGGCAGTTGGTCATGGGTGATGAAAGCACCCCCTCCACCTCCACTCCCAGAGGAGGGACCCATGGTCATGGATTCAAATACAGCTGTGTATAGCATTTAAAATACATGTATGTGTACATCACCAGTATAAATTCTTATATGTATGACTGTCTCATCACCTATTTATCCATCCAAAGCAAAACAGATTGAATGTCTGCTTCTAAATAATGGAAATCAAAGGCCTACAGATAGGACCACATTTAAACTATTCATATTACAACACTAGAAATTGCATAGAATGTCAGGTCATGCATTAGTATGAATTTCCAGAGGATTTGGAAGTATGTCAGTCAAAAGAGGGCCAATCATATCAGACTCCAGCCCACAATGATTTGCTAGCGATATTACAGACAACCATAGCCACACAAGTAACATACATATATGGAGGTCATGCTAGAAGCAAGGGTTGCCAGCACACACATCCCAGATAACTACCATAACATAACACATGACTTGGAAGTTATCCATCTGGTTGACATAATAGTTAATATACCCCTACCTTGTTCTATGACACACCAAGCATGTTGCCTTTCACTCTGTTAATGATACCTTTGGCTAACATACTTATCTTAAACAAATACCGTAATTTCCAGTGGGATTGGTTCCCTCAATCAGGCTCTGGCCATACACCAAGGCTGCCACAGGTCCCACAGTTACTCTTAAGTGTTTCTTGTCCTGCACATTCGGCAGCCTCTCTGACTATGCCTATTGCCTTCAGCAGCAGCTTTAGCCTGTAGCACACACATCTGTATGTAAAACATAGCTGCTACAAACATTCTTTCTGTGCTGAGATAGTATCTTTACCCCAGTAATTTCCACCCCAACATATGAGAAAGGGGATGGAATCTACATTGAGGCCTTATATCTTGTTGAGTAGTTGCATGGGATTGGCTGATTATACTGCAAATCAGCTGTGTAGACTGCATGTAGCATTTCTGAACCACAAATTGGCTAAGAGGCAATCACCTACTAATGAGAACTATCTTAAAAACCCAAATTTCTAGCTAGGGGAATCATTGTGCATGAGAGTTAGTTTGTATGGTTAACTCATTGACACAGTACTTATATAGCAGTATCCTATAACAGAGAAGTACTGTACTCCATCAGGTATACAACCATTTTGTTTCCAACATGATGCAGATGTTTGAATATACTTAGAGGGAATAGGGATTACATCAGTAAGCCTTCCTTGGAACTGTACTGTTGACATGCCTTTAATCTCCAGCTGTGCTACACCTATAGAGGATGTAGAGTACAGTATGGGTATAATGCTGTGTGTTAACTAGGTACATAGGTCTCCTGGATATTTCCCTTGTTAGCAGTTGTAGTAGTACACTGCTATTAGGTTAGCACTGTTGTTTATACATATGTTATAAGGGGATTCCTGCTATAGGGCACACTACAATGAACTACTGTGTTGGGTATGTGATCATACATGAGTATCCGTCATGGCACAAACAGGTGTAGGTCACTATTGCTACTATCCTAGTTGCATCCACAGCCTTTGTATATTTGGTACATTGTTGAATATGAGATGCATAATCAAGTGGGGAATATTGATAGCCCTCATCTAGTGCTGTATCTTTACAAACTGTACTCCCATGTATGTGATCCTGACGTGTTCTCATTTGTTTCTATTTCAGGAGACATCATGCATGCAAGACACCAGACAACTTTCACTGAGGCAGAAAACAACCTCATTACTGAGGCCTTGTGACAACACTGCCAAGTCCTGCTGTTCAGAGAGAGAGCAAATAGAAAAGAGTTTGTAGCCTTGTGGGATGAACTGGTGCATAACATTAATGCCGTGGGTCACCAGAATCACACATATGAGCAGTTGTGACACCATGCCACAGATATGATCAACTCGACATGCAGACATGCAGTGAACATGGCCAGGGATTGTCAGGTTACTGGTGGTGGGCCTGCAGCGGACAAACCTCTGCCAGCCACAGAATAATTCCTGGTGAACCTTGCAGCACAGTACAGCTCCCAGGCATCCATCACCCAATATGTCGCAGATGTGTGTGTGCCACCATTTCCATTCAAGAGGAGTGTCCAGGTGTGCTTAGTTGGATCAACATTGGAATACTGTAGCATTCAGTGTGCCAGGATGTAAATAGTTTACATGGTTATAAAGTGTTTTATGGGGGGTTAGCTGCAGTTTTAAAGTCATGCACAGATTGTGACTTGCATACCTGTTAACATAGCTACTGTAATATATATTTAGACATATTACCCTGTTATACTGTGACATGCAATGATGTTTAGATTACCTCTCCCTCAATTTGTTTCAGGACCATCAGGAATAGGAAGAGGCCATGCTCCTGCTGCTGGAAAGCACAAAATGTTTCGTCAGAGAAGTAGATTTACTTCAATGTATTTGCTAAAGTGTCATCCCAGGCCTGCTGGCTGGATTGATGTACTGTCTGCATGATTGCCAACTGTACAGATATTCCCTGACTTTACACAATTTAGACTCATACACATTTCTTGTAGGTATGACCACAGTGTGTGATCTGACAGTATTGTCAGGACATTACAGATTGCCATAACTGTCAACTGCAGAGTTTTGCAGTATATCAACAGTCTACATAATTTATCTTTTGCTCATGAGATTCCTTTTTAAGGAACTTTTATTTCCAAATAATTACAGATATGGGCTAGAAAATAATGTCCTCATGTCCTATATATGAGGTTATGGGTTATACAACTATGTAATAGTGACAGCAGTGTATACAGCTTAACATATATTCCAACATAGTACTGCTGACCATAGTAGTGCAGGTATTTATGTAATGCTTTCCCCTTTTTATCACAGGTGACCAGGGAGGTTGGTTTTGTCCCCTTCACAACCTGATGTCAGTGTCTCTTCAGACTCTGATGATGATGATGGTGGCCAAAGTGAGGCACAGCTGGGGTTTGCAGGGTCTGAATTTGACACAGAGGTTGACATCCGTCGTCTGCCCTCATTGTCACAGTACACAGCCATTATGCCTATGCATACCCAGTCCCCTGTGGCCACTGATATTGGACAGCTGGAGGGTGGGGACATTGAACAGGGAAGTGTGGCTACTGTAGCTGCAGTGACTGTTGACAATGACCATAGCCAAATAGTTGACAAGGTTCCACACAGGCAGATTGATAGGGGGTGCTTGTAGGGAGCCTGCTGTCCCTCCACCACCTGTTGCAGTTGTCTCATTGGGTCTACTTCTGTTGTTCAAAAACACACTTTTTTGAACAACAGAAAGCCAATACCGATTTCAGCAAAAGTGCATTTTTGTGTAAATCAATTAACCAAAGCACGGTACAGTGGGGATAAGGAAATATACCCTTTTTCCCACTGTAGTGCAATCTTGGAGTTAGTATATATAAGTAGTGGGAGGTGTGGGGGGGTGCAGGGGGGTTTGCCACCCTGCAAAAATGTGTTTCACTTTACCGGATACACCTCCGCTACTTATATATACTAACTCCAAGATCGCACTACAGTGGGGGAAAAGGATATATTTCCTTATTCTCAGTGTACAGTGCTTCTGTTAACTGATTTACACAAAAGTGCACTTTCACTTAGGTGCACTTTTGCTGAAGTGGGTCTCGGCTTTCTGCTGTTTGAAAAAGTGTGTTTTCGAATAACAGAAGTAGACCCATCTCATCACATGTCACTCGGCATATGTTTAGGGCTATCATGGAGGGACAGGCATGTTTGGAAAGGAACTCCTGATGAATGCATAGGGTTATGGATGCAGCACAGTATGACATCTGTGACTGCCTCCACTATGTTGCTGAGACCCTGGAATGGTTGACTGATGCAGTGGAAAGACGTTGGTCTGAGACAGATTGCACACTATCTGCCTTGGAATGCTTGTTGTCTGTGATGGAATGTCTGGTTGGAGTTAAGCATCAGCCTCATGGACATAAGTCAGCAACTACATCTACTGAGAGTCAATGTGGCCATGCACAATCATGCTCCTGTAGTGCCAGTATATCCAGTATTCCAGAGGGGAGTGTGCTGCCCACACCCAGAAGTGGCAGGCCATGGGCTCGTGGTCCTGGGCATTCCTATGGAGGACACATTCCCAGTAGACAGCAGTCACCGTCAGGTAGTAGCACAGCATCTGCCCTTGGACGTGGAGGTGCCAGTGCAACTCCTGGCCGAGCCAGTTAACATGTTCAGGGGTGGAGACAATGAATTGTCAGCTCTACCATGCATGGCTCATAGCTGTCAAACATACAGACACATAGGGCTAGCACTGAGCTTGGCTATGTTCAAGTAGACACTCACACACCACTATCACATTCATGTCACCTACAGACACACATGCCACACTTCCATGGTCCATCTTGCTTGCTTCCCTTTCTGGCTCACACACATGCTTGCCATTGTATTGGGTCAGCCTAGGCTTCCTGTACCCCCACACAACACCCTGCACTAGTGATGACACCTGTGCCACATACCTATCATCTTTCTCGTGGATGCAGGGAAATAAAGCTATGTGTATGATGCACAGGATGAGTATCTACATTAATATGAATTTGTTTCATCCATTGTTGCTTTTGAAATGCTACTTTTAATGTTCATTTACAGATATTGTACGTTGCCATTTATGAGTATACCATAATAATGTGTGTACATTACAATGGATGCTGTTGTAATGGCTGTGTAGTCACACAATGACAGGTGTCTCATAGAAATGCTTACATTTCACTTTCAGGACTTTGTAGGATACACCTATGGGTAAACATCTACAATCAACTCATCAATGTCAGAGCACAGGATTGACTGTCAGCACAGAAGAAATCATCAGAAAGGTAAAACAGTATAGATTCATGGGTTCATAGGTTTATATGTGTTTAGTAGGCTAACGAACACAAGGGCTTCTTTAAGCCTAGACATGCATCCCTAAACTCTGTAAATGTCTGATACTCTTGATAAGTGTAAGCAGGGTTTTGGGATCTGAAACATCCACAAGCAGGGGCATAAGAGATGAACCATCTACAGTTTCCCTGTGTCCATTCAAGACATTGGTCGTAAACCACATTTGATTGTCCTATTCCCCATCCAATTGTGTAACTTGCACTTGATTTGCATTAGGGTAGAACTCTGCTTCACATGGATGGGGAGCCTATTCCATATAGAGTGTAGTCTATGGGTTACATACCTGTCTCTTCAGCATGTCCTATTTATACCACAGGCAAGGTGTTGGGATGTAGAACAGAATTCTGGTACTAGTTGTTTCGTGGATATGCAGGATGTCCATAGTGGGGTCTGACACTGCCCTGTATGGCAGGCATACACCTCCCCTGCAAAGCATGTAGGAGACAGAATACATGGATAGGGCCTTGACGCAGTCTGCAAAAGACATGTTACATACACCATGTAGTGGTTTAGGGAGGAACCTCTGTGGATGTTACAGTTGTTGGATAGGCCTGGTTAGTTGCACACCAAAGGTGGCATTGCACTCAATGATAGGTTTGATGAATGCCGAATACAGTGGATCAATGGCTTCCTTAGATTTACATGCCATACCTTTCTTTATAGGTTGCACAACATAGAATGATTTATCCAATGTCAGAGACACATGACTGTCAAGGGCTAGATTACTATCTATGTGTCCATAAGTCCTTGACTACTTTTTCAACTGTTGGAGGTGTGTTGTCAATACAATAGCTGCCAGGGGTGGATGACTGGCCAAAGGATAGTATTGTGCATTTTATGGCATTTAGTGTTAATCCATGCCTCTAACAATAGCTGTTCATCTGTGTCAGACTCTCCTGGATAACATTTGTGTCAGTGTGGGATGCAATGACAGCTCCTAATTTGCAGTCATCAGTAAATTTAATCACCCAGAGACCACTGACAGTGGCTGTGACTGCAAAGAAGTAAGTAGCTAAAAGGAGCAGTCTGAGGAATTATTTATGAGGGAGTCCATTGGTAACTGGCCTCATTGTAGAGGTGGGCTCCCCAATGCTAACTTCCTGGATCTTGTCTGTCAACAAATTGGCTGTCCATCAGCTGATATAATTGTATATACATAACCTCTTGAGTTTGCCAGCAATGCCTGATGGAGTTATAGTGTCAAATGCCTTGTCAGGCCATGGTAGGTGGAGTGAATCATTCTTCCCTCATCCATTGTTTTGGTTATCTTCTAAACTAGGTCTACCGAGTAGGGTAGGCATGATCTGCCCTTGATGAAATCAAACTGGGCTTGATACAGTGACTGTAGGTGTACAGACTACTGAGACTTTTTGGTCTGCAATCTCCAGGGTCTGTAGATGGCTCCCCTTTGTGCAGAGGGGTGACTGTTGCTGTTCTCCATTCATGAAGCACAATGCCTGTTTGGTGGCTACAGTGAAATACTAATTCCAGAGGCCCTGAGAGGTCATGTTTCATGCTATATAGAAGGCATGCTGGGATAATGTCTGGGCCCATTGATGCAGTGTACTTGGTCTTAGAGGAAGAATTAAGGACCTGATCCAAAGTCATAGTACGGGTAATGGACCCCTATCAGATGATAAAAACTTCATATGACTGAAACTCATTTGACTGAGACCATAAGACTGAAATTTCAAAATACTGAAAAATCACTTGACTGAAACCCATAATACTGAAATCTTACATTGCTAAATTTCAACATACTGAATTGTAAAGTAGATGAAATAAAACCAGAATTGGTGGGGGGTCTACACCCCCACCCCCTAACTATATATACTAACTCCAGGATCATACTTTTCTCCACTGTAGTGCGATCCTGAAGTTAGTATATATAGTTAGGGGGGGTGGAGGACACAGACCCCCACATTGGGGGGTTGTGGGGGGTGTAGCCTACACCCCCCCTAACTAAATATACCAACTCAGAGATCGCACAACACACAGTAGTCAGTGGGTGTGGCGATTTCAATGATCAATGTTACTTTTGTCTTCTTTTCATAGACAACTATATCTGGTTTTCTAGCATCTATCTTTTGGTAAAGGGTGATCCCATGTGATATAAACTTTATCATTTTCTATGATGCTTTGTGGCTCATGTTTCCAGTGTCTTTCAGCCACTTCAATACCATAATGTTTGCACAATCCCCAGTGTAGCAGTCTTGCCACATTATTATGCCTTTCAGTATACAGTCCTTCTGCCATTAGTATGTGACAACCAGCAGTGAGGTGTGCGTCTTGTTTCCAATTCGGTTTTACAAAACCTACATTTCTCTGTTTCTCCCAGATGTTCAATGGACTTTGCAAACCAGCATGTACGTAGCCCATTATCTTGGGCTGCCAATATTAACCTTTCATCTCTTGGTTTGGATTTGCCTCTCCTCAGTCATTCCTGCATTCATTCCTGATTAATATGATGTTCTTCCAGAAGTTTTCTATACTTGCAACTATATTTATGCATTTTCAGCATTTCTTGCCTTCTCATCTGGTCCTTTATCTTGTATTCTTTCTTTTGTTTTTTGCCACATTCATTTGCTGACTGATTTTTATCTACTTCTGGTTTGATTTCCATTCCTGCTTGACGTCGATATGCTTCTGCTAGATTAAGCAGAGAAGTGATCTTAGATTTATTCTCCTCATGTTTCAAAACTTTCACTACATTTGGGTCTTGTGAGGTCAGCAGATATGTGTGCAGTCCCACGACTGCAAATCTATACATGTAATCAATTTCAAGGAGGCCCATCCCTCCTACGGAATGGGGAATTTATAATCTTGGTATACATTGATTTTTATATATCATTTGGTGAGCATGAAGCATCCTTCTTCATTTCCTATCTAATCTATCCAAAATATTTTGGGGCCAGTCAATCACTCCAAAACTGTAAGTTAGGACAAGAAGAGCAAACTGGTTTATAGCTTGGATTTTGTTCCTAGATGTCAACCCTGTTTTCAGGATTAATTTAAGTCTTCTAAAGTATTCCTTACCAAGTTTTATTTGCATTTGTTCATGTTTTATTGTTGATCATTCATCAGTTCCCAAATAATTATATACTCCCTCTTGCTCAAGTTCTTTTACATAATATTCTTGTCCCAAACTGATGTTTTCTTGGTGCTGCAGTTTTCCTGCTTTAAATGTTACTTTTGCACATTTATCAAGATCAAATGACATTCTTATATCATCTGAAAAAGTTTTGACAACCTGCAGTTGTGCTTTCAGTTCTTCATCTGATGAGCTATACAGTTTTAAATCATCAACAAAGAGAAGATGAGAAGATTTTAGACTTTGTTGTTTTCTAGGACCCAAATTATAACCATGGTCTAAGCTGTTAAGTAAACAGCTTAATGGGTTAAGGGAAAGGTAGAATAGCCAGGGTGACAGAGAGTCACCCTGGAATATCCCCCTTTGAATTTTTATCCCTTGGATAATAATTTGTCCTTTATCATGGCTTAATTGCAAAGTGGTCTGCCACTGTTTCATGGTCACTGTAATGTAGTCGATCTGTATAGGGTGTATCTTATACATTTTTAAGCACTCTTTTATCCATGATCTTATAATGATTTTATCTGTGATCTAATTAGGGTGGCTTGATTTTGAGTTAGGTCTGTACTCTTCCCTGGTAGGTACAGCTGTCTCTATACTGCTAGTAACATGCTTGTACACGGTTTATGTGAACATGTCTGCATAGGCCGCAGTGTTCTCAGTATTTATGAGGGCTTGAGAATGGGACAGTGTATAACAGCTGGAGATCAGCCTTACTGTAGTTCCTGAATATTCCATGGTAGATGGGGGTACATGTTTTATTTCTACTTCAAAGGAGACCATTTGTGTTTGGACCTTACCAGAGATGACATTACAGTACAGGGTGTACATGACTCTGCCATACTGCTGAGGCCCACACTCAGCATGGCTGCTCCCCTCGTTGGTGTACTGGCTATCTGGTCCAGGGAGTTACTGTTTACAAAATCCAGGAATCTCTGTGTCTGTATGCTTGGTGTTGTATAGAATTTCCAGTTAATAGTGGGATACTGCAAGTCACCCATACATATGGTATTGCATGGGATGGCTACTGTTTCCAATCAGTTTAAATACATGATATGGCTTTCCTGATCCACAGAGGGGGACCTACAGCTTGCATGGATGTAGTACTGAATGTTGCCCTTTGTGATTTAAACCAGGTGCAACTCAAGTGCATTGTCCTGTTTGACCAGACTTGAGGTATCTTTAGTTTTGAACTGAAAAAACTGCTGTTTGGAAAACAAAAGTCCACGAACCACAGTATAGTAATCCTTTATTCCAAGCACTGATATCTGTGTTTGGAATAAAGGATTACTATACCATGGTTCGTGGACTTTGTTTTCCAAACAGCACTTTTTTCAGGTTATTAGTCCTTGTTTGGAGTTGTTTTTTTTCCCCTTACATTTGGATCTTTAGTTTTGATGTACATAGAGACAGCTCCGCCTTTAGTCTCTGCCTGTGAAGTAGCTGGCCTAACTCTGTGGAAGGTTTAAAAAATGTGCACTGTTGTTGTGCTCTCCGTGGCTTTAAGTCATGTGCCACTGACTGCACAAACGTCTTCTGAGAGCTCAAATAGTATCTGCAAGTATAGTCTAGGGAGGTATATCACAGGTCATGTACCCCCACATGAAATATGACTGAGTCATATTATGGGATCAAAGGAATTTAGTAGGTTAATATCCCTAGGGCCCTTACAAGCCTATCCAAGTTCTACCCTTATATCCACGATCAGCAACAATTGCCCCTGTCCAAGAGGGACACAGGTGGAACCCCACGGGGTGAATTTACGGTTATACATCCAATCATCCAGATTGCATTTGAAGAGGATCAATGTGGTGCTCTGTTTGACATGAAGTGCTAGTCAATTCCAAAGGTGTGGTAACGTCCGGGGATCAACTCTGACCTTCCAGCATGTTGTATTACTGAAACATATCAGGTTAAGATGTATAGAGTGAGTAACTCTTGTATCATTTCATTTGCAGATATGCAGCATTTCCAATAAAGCCTGGTCACAGATTGTCTTATATGCAAGGCACAGATCTCCTTTGAGTATTCTGCATGAAATAGAATAAAGTGACAATGATTTCAGACAATCCACATAGGACAGATGCTGAAAACCTTGAATTATCCTTGTGAGGAACCTTTGTGGTCTCTCCACTTGCTGCAGGTGTTTACAAAGATGCATACCAAAAGGGACATTCTATTCCATTACTGGCCTGATGTGGGGAGATTATATAGGTTATAACTAATTTTACTCTTCTGGGTGCAATGGTCTTACTTATGGAATGAGCAGTATAGAATGCCCTTTTTACCACTGTGGAGATGTGGTGATCAAAGGTACAGTTACTGTCGACCTGTGTGACTAGGTCTCTCAGCAGTGAGTGCATACGTAGGATCGTTTCATTGATATGAGTGTTAGCAGAAACATTGCACTTACTGAGAGGGATGTTAATACAGTTCTCTTGCACTGAGGTTAAGGCCATGGGTTTGGCATCAATCATTTGTGTGCATAAGACCCTCTTTAGAATGTTATCATCATCTTGAGCTTCTATGACCACTCCCAGTTTGCAGTCATCAGCAAAAGTCAGCCAGAGACCTTTAATTTTAGCTTGCACTTTGGAGGGCTACATTCCAAACAGTAGAGGTGCCAGGACAGATCCCTATGGAACAACACTGGTTACAGGTGTGCTGTTGTAGGAGGATTCTACTATTTTCACTCTCTGGGTTCTATCACTGAGCCAGTTAATGTCCCATCTAATGATATAAGGGTTGATACCTAGCTGGGTGACTTGTCAATGTTGCCTGAGTGGGGGATAGTGTCAAGTGCTGTGGCTACATCTAGGTAGGCTGTATGCACAGATTTCCCCTTGTCCAGGTCCTTGGTGACTGTCTCTTTGAAGTGTACAGTGTTTCACATGCACTCATTCAAATTCAAAACTGACTAGGGGCAGCTGTTTGGAGCTTACCTATATATTTGTTGATAAGGTCTGTGATGATTCACTCCTTGGCCTTGCAGATAAGGCTAGTCAAGCTGATAGCTCTATATTTCCCAGAATCAGTGGAAGCACCACCTTTGTGCAAGGGAATAATAGTGGCCATTTTCCATTAATCTGTGACAAAGTCAGTGCTTAGACTACATTTGAAATGATTACCCAATGGTGTTGCTAATTCCTGTTGGAGGCCATGTAAGGTCCCATAGATGCTGTGTGTTTGGCCTTAGAGAGGGTGTTTACGGCTTGCTCTTCTTTTACGATACAAGGTAGGGGACAGGTGGTATGTATGTCATGGGGTACATGTGGCAAAGACGGGGGGTGAGGTATTCACAGAACCTGTCAGCTAACAGGTGAGCTATGTCCACAGGCTCAGTATATGTGCTATATTTAACTACCAGTTCAGCACATATCTGGCCCTGTTCTTTTAGGTGACAAATGTAACTAAATCACACCATTTGGTTGTCATTTGTGGAGGAAGCTAATTTGAATTCATAGTTTGCTTGCGAGGACTTCACAAGGACTCTTATTGGCTTGTTGAAACTGAGTATGGAGTGTTTCCAGTTTAGAACTCACTCCCTCTTATGCTTAGCTATTTTTCCCCTTATTGTAAAACCTGCTAATGGCAACTTTGCTCTTCCTAGCAGACCTTGTTTTGGCCCTATCAGATATGGCTAAGTCAATACAGTTAAACAGGTGTTTTTGGGACACATTGGTGTAGACCTGGCCGTAGCTGCCAGTTCCATCTGAGAGGGGTGGTGCAGGACAGCTACCTATACTGTCCCATATGAGGTAATTATGTGATTTGGAGAAGTGCTATAGTTTATTTGATGGTTGTGGGGCATGTGATACTTAGTTCACATATGACTGACTTGTGGTCAGATCTCACTAGGGAAGTCCTCATAGTGGGGGTGCTAGAGTGGCACCCCATATTGATAAACACCAGATCCAGGTATTGGCACCCCCTGTGGGGTGTCAACCAGCAGGTCCAGTGCATTGGAGTAAACAAAGTCAAGGAGCCTTTGGACAAGTGAGTTACAGCACAAGTAATTTAGCTGGTTAATGGATGGGTATTTACAGTCACCCAAAGCCAGGCTGTTTGGATGTATGTTGATACACTCAAGTAGATCCAAATAGGCAGAGTGGTTGTCCTGATCCACAGAGGGGGTCATGTAACTGGCAATGACTTGAATAGGTGTCCTACTGACAGTTATTTGCACCTGAAGTATTCCCAGGGAATCCTATTGTGTAACAAATCTGGATGTGTATTCATCTATAATGACTATGGAAACACAGCCTCCTGAAATTTTCATGCCTTCAGTTTGCGGTCTGAACATGTGGAAGGAGGTGTTCGCCAATATGGTTGGGGTGCTCCCCAAAGCCATGAACCAGGTCACCATCACTGCTCAAATGTGTAAGTCTTCCAAGGTGAGGCCTGTTTCCAATGAGTGCAGTTTCATGTTAAGACAACCAGTATTTAGCAGCATAAGCCTGAGGTTGTTGTAATATGAAGTTTTCACATCTGGGATTTTGTCCTTGAGACACTGCCTAAAAATGTCACTATGGGGGAGGCATGAGCCCTGGCCAGAAGTCAAAATCCCAGGGGTGACAGATGAAGACCATGTCTGACAAAGCATCGGTGCCTGCTGATCATGTCATCCCAGGCTGAGAGATACTGTATCACCTTAGAATGACACCAGAAACTGAGGTAATTATTGAGGTCAATAATTTTCTATTTGTATTGAGGCATTATCTTAGGTGAAGGTAAAATGCAGCTTAAGGCTAGGGGCATACCTGCCTGAAACACAGTCGAACAGTTCAGTTATGCCCTTCTACATATAATCCAGAGCGATACATCTCAAGTCATTCACACCAACATGGACTATGACAGAGTCACAACGGTACCTGTTTTGGGATACATGAGTGCATGTGTGATAAGGCAGATCATGTCACCTAACAGAGAGATGTCCGTGACCTTCTCCTTACCCAGCCTGGTGAGAGCGACATCTGTGTGTCTCACATTGGAATTCCATATGACAATATGTTTGTTTTATTGTTATGCCTTAAGGGTTTGACAGGTGAGAGACTGGAGTGAGAACTATCATGTGTGTTGCTTGCATTCTGCAGTGGATGTATTATGTGTAGCATGCTTATATTTTTGTTTGGGAGGTCTCTGGTGTTTATGTATGTTTCTGGTGAGGACCTCTGCATATGTAGGTATGTGTGATGTGGGTTTGGGTGAAGTGTGAGGTGGGGTGTGCATGGTGACAATCTGCTCATTGTCAAATGCACTGACTGGTCTGCAAGAGAGTATGTATTCCAAGCTGTTAATATACTTGTACCTCTGACATGTTGAGTTTGTGTTGCTTGTGGTCCAATGACATGAGCACGTACATAATGTGGTGGATCACAGCCCCCGATAAGCAAGTGACCGTACATTTCTCCTTACTCAGTTTGGTGAGAGGGACATCAGTGTGTCTTACAATGAAGTCTGTGTTGACTAGAATGTTGGATTGTGTGGTGGCTTGCCTTATGGGCTTATAGATCAGTCATCCATGAGATGTAACTCTATGTGTTGATATGTGTGTTGTTTTTGCAGAGTGCATATGGGGCTGCTGAGGATATTTGATATCTGGACTTTCTCTATGATGTCTTTGTGATTTATGAAGGTTACATGTTAGTGCCTCAGCTCATGTTTGCTTTGAATTTTGTGTGATGGGTGTGGCGTGTGTAACACTGACCACCTTATTGACACTAGGAGTACTTTTATGTGAGAGTCTTGCCTCCAGTGACATTGTGTATATACAGCTCTCATATACCATATCAGTTTGTTTGAGAATGAAGTGGTTATTGGTAAACATGAGGCAATTTATACATTGCCTCAGGATGCCCATATCCACTAAATGGTAAAGGTTGCAGTGGAAAACCTCATATCCATGGCAAGAGATCCTTTTTTATTGATTATACAGTTGCATTGAGAATATCACTCAATGTCATGAGTATCTGTTCCATGACTATGGGGGCAGTGCTTGTCACTGCATGCTGGTTGTTCTTTGTGCACTCAGTTGTTGTTGTTGTTGTTGTGTCTTTTGGCTTATCCCAGTTAGGGGTCGCCACAGCAGAACTCCAGTCCGCTAATGTTCAGTAATGGGTTTTTACGTGCCGAGTTACCAGCCCTGATGCACAACCTTCAACGAAGGCATGCTCATTCACGCATGCCTTCACACAGAAGACGCTCTAGCTGAGAATCGAATGCGACAACATCTTGCTGTGAGGCAACAACGCTACCGCAGCACCACTACCTCAGTATTGGAGTTAATTCCATCATGGTTTCCAAGAAAAGTGTCACCCAAGGTGCCTGTGTCTGTACAAAGCACTGCCAAATACTGAAAGGGAAACTAATATGTACACCCTGTAAAGTTAAGGATGGAGTATTGAGGCAGTTATTCTGAAGTTAGACACTAATCAAGCAGTGCTTACTGAAAACAAACAATTACCTTGTGAAGACTGCTGAAAAGAGGGGAGTTACCAGAGTTGCTGTTGCCTGGTTACTACTACTGCTGGTCTCACCATGGCCTCACTCTGCTGGGATAAAAAGCTCCTATTCTTTTTCTCTCACCAGAAGCAAAGTGGTAGCACCATGCTCAAGATAAGAAGCAGGCCACAGCCTGTTGATTGATCTACACACTTGTCCCAGATGATGCAAGGCTCTGTAGGCTTGCTGTAGCCTTTTCCAGGCAGTTGCCTTGATTAGCAACCAGACCAATCTTTTGACTTTTGCATGTATTATAAATATATGAAACGTAGAGCGGCAAGTGTTACTGCACCCTCACTGTGGCGAAAGGTGCGCCCTGTCCATGGTCAGTACTTGCACGTTTTCTGTGTTTTTGACCTTGTTGATGGTATTTCTTTATGCTAGCTACTTGTACTCTCTATAGCTATTACCTTGCAATCCTGCTTGGCTATCTCCTAAGCCTATTATCTCCCCCCTTTATTTTTTTATGCTAGCCACTCGTACTTTTTCCTTGTTAATAGCTCGTATTTCCTGCTCAACTGTCTCCTAGCCTATTAACTTCCCCTCTACTGCTCCTACTTTTCAGCCTATACCTGGATGCTTTTTTACACTGTAGACAGGTTCCTTTTAACCTTTCTGCCCTGCAATACTTACCTCTGTGTACCCTGTATGTACGGCTTTGTCACAGCACATTCCTAGCCTTTTTCCATCTCAGTATTTTACCACTGACTATTTTTCCTGTATGCTTTTTGTTCTACTGTATCTCTAGCTTGCCGTTTTCACCTTCTGTCCTTTTTCCACCATTTCACTCACCCCTGTGATTCACTGTATCTCTGCCTTTTCGCTGAGTGGTGTATACACATAATCTGTGCTGTTCCTCTGTCTGGAGCTATTTTTTTTCCACTATAGTTTCCAGACAGATTATGTCTACCCCCGTCCTTCTCTCCTTTCTCCCACCCTCTCTCTCTGCCTTTACTAAATTTCTTTTTGTTCTTTTTTTTTCTTCTTGTGTACTGTCTTTGTGTGTGTGGTTATTATTACCACTTATCATTTTTCTTTTTTTCTCTCCATTTCCATTTCAGTTCGCTACACCTGACTGCTGCTCATTGTTATAATTTTTTTCCCTCACATCCCTTCTACTCCAACCACCTGGAATTGATGGGACTATGTTCTGTGCAAGCAAACATAGAATACATTTTGATCAAGAAGCCAAAACCCTTTTTACACAAAGTTGGTGCATGTTATACTGCATTTTTAGAACTGTTGCTTACTATTTTTTTCATATTAGCTTAGTAGCCTGCACACACCTCCAGGACTTACACTTGGAACTTAGTTTCCCCCCTCCTGCCTCCTTTTCTCTTACTTTTTTCTTTCCCCTCTTCTTCACCAGATGGCAGCATTTCCTCACATCTTAACATTTCCCTGAACCATAGCAGTTCCCGAGCTGACTCCCTGTTCTCATTTCTGATAAACTGAGTAATAGGGCAGTGTCTTAATATATCTTCATTAAACACACTGGCTCTATAGTCTTTATCTTTAGGTTTTTGGCCTCAGGGTCATATCTATCAGACTTAAGTGGTGTAACATCCCTAACCTAAGACCACTTTATGTGCCTGCAAACTTCTCATTCTTTTCATACAGCCACATTTAACTAGCTGTATCTTACTTATCCACACCAGAGGCACAGTGATTATTTTTTCCCTTGCTTCCAAAGTCGAGTTAACCCACTCCCATTTGCACTCTCTATGCTCGGGCTCACTCTGCTCACCTACCCTACCCCCATTCCCACTCACCTCCACTTTCCTCAAGTTTATACCTATCCAGGCCAAACCCCTTACACAACACCTATCTCACCTCTCCAATCACTATTCTAGCCAACTCTGTTTTCCCCCCACCCTGACTGCTCATTATTTTCTTCTACAACTATATACTATATACTATATATAACTATATAATTTCCTTACACCACAACTATTACACCCACACCTCATATTCTGCTCCCTCCTCCTCCATAACTTTCTCTCTCTCATATATATCTTTTACCATCCATAATTTTCTTCCCAACACCCCATCTACACCACTCAACAACACCTAATTTCATTCAATATTTTATTCTTTCATAACATTCCTTTGTTATTACACCTAATAATTAGCATTCTTCTTTTTTCCTGTCACCATGATGCAAATAAAACCTCTGAACTTCACTGCATCTGGTATATCGCTACTACTAGTAGCTATGTATTCCACCTCCTATCACTACCACTATCCTATAATCTACCCCTCCCCTACACTGCTCTTGACACCCAACCTCCACAAGTCCAGTGACACAGTGTATATCTCCCCACAACTATTTAACATGTCTAACTCACTTCATTTCTCTTACAAATACTTTAATATCCATAGCTTTTCCCCTTTCCAGTATGAACTCCATATACTTCTCTATAAACTAAAGTCCCTTACACTCCACTGCCTCACACATATCAAACTCTAATCTGACATTCACCCCAACCCTAGCCCTGTACTCTCCACATCCTTAAACCCTCCTCATTTTCCAGATTCAATTTTGAACAACACTTCCACCACTCCACAGACAATAATCTGACCTACTTGTAATACACTTTAACCTCAGAAACCTCCTAAATAAAGTCCATGATTTCCATGCTACTATTGCCCACTACTCCACAAATATAGCTATTATCACTGAAACTTGGCTCAAGCCCCATATAAAAAAACATAGAAATACTTCCTCCTGGCTATAGTATCTTAAGAAAGGGCAGATTGTCCAAACGTGGTGGTGGCATTGCTATAATGTTCAAAGACGGCCTCAGTTTAGTACAACTTAATACCTCTCCACCTCATCTCCCTTCTGCAGAAATTTTAACAACTTAACTAGACATAAATACTCATAAATCCATTATATTTACAGACATTTACCTCCCCTTGCAAACAACCTCACTCACACTGAAAACATCCTGGAATGGGCCTCCTCCTCTTTTTCTCAAGAAACTTAACACTTGGTGACTTTAACTTGACTGGCTTACCTGCTCTTCCTCCTCTCCCAGCAACTTTATTAACTTATTTGCCTTTACTCAATATATCACACAGCCTACCAGTATAGACAGTCTCCAACCAACATTCTATACTTGACTGGATTCTAACAAACCCAACAACAGCCATGTCACTGGTTGTCTCCCAGACTCCCAAGTGATCACTACCCAATACCCAATCTATTTTATCAGAAAACATACTCATAGTACTAACAATGCTACATTTCACTATGTACGTAACAAGAAGCAGTTTTCCCCCACCTTATTTAACACACTTTTAAAAGAATATGACTGGTCACCTCTAAAAACTTTTCAATTAGATCTTGCAGTACAGTATTTCAATGCTGCTTTTCTGTAGGTACTTAACAACCTTGCTCCACTCAGGAAAGTATGTGACAAATCTAAAAAAACTATCATACTTATCCAAAGAACCTATTCCTCTATTTAAGCAAAGAGACAATGCTTGGACTCTTTATCACAAAAATAAAAATAATACTAACTATACCTACTATCAGCAGTTCAGAAATCAAGTCAAAAAAACAAATTAGACAAGAAAAAAAAAACATACTTTCCAAACTACCCAACTGAGATACCAAAATAACCCCCAACAATTCTGGCAAACATTAAACCACCTTCTCAACCCAGGGAAACCTACCACTCCATCCCCTACAACAAACCACCATACAGACTGTATAGCCACCCAATTCAACTCCTACTTTATTATCTCAATAATCACATTACTTAACAATACATAAAATTCACCACTCTCCATACCTCCTCTTTCTTGTCCTAA
This sequence comes from Protopterus annectens, assembly GCF_019279795.1. NCBI lineage: Eukaryota > Metazoa > Chordata > Ceratodontiformes > Protopteridae > Protopterus > Protopterus annectens. The sequence goes on along the minus strand of NC_056739.1, from coordinate 1,571,514,472 downwards.
CACTCCTCCTTTCTCTCTTAAACCAATCCAAACTAGTTATATACAAAACCTTCTAAGTAAAATAAAACCCTGCTCTCTCTGTCTCGCTGCAGATCAGCTACCAGGTGAATTTCTAAAACTTTCTGCTTCATCCACCTCTTATGCAGTGTCTATACTTATTAACTGCTCACTTTCAGAACATATGTCCCCCTCCTCTGGAAAATATCTCATGTCATACCCCTTCACAAAAGAGGGACATCCACAGATCTAGCCAACTACAGACTGATAGCCATCCTTTCCCCACTGGGCAAAATCTTAGAAAAATGTTTACATAAACAAACATTAGAATACCTACTAAAGAACAACCTCTTATCAGATTCCCAGCTCAGCTTTCGTCCCAAGCACAGTACTAATACTACTGTATTAAGTTTCACTAATACCATTGATCTTCTCAAAAACAAAAAACAATATGTCTCTGCCACCTTCCTTGATAAGTCAAAGGCTTTTAATGTTGTCTCTCATCAATTACTTCTCAACAAACTTGTACATTAAATTTAGCACTGAAACATTGGGCTGGTTTCATAGTTATCTCTCTAACCATAAACAAGCTACCTTTTGTGGTAATCTTTTGACCTTACTGCCCATTATTGTTGGCGTCCCACAAGGCTCTATTCTTGGCCCTCTTCCTTTCATCATTTTTACTAATGATATGTGCTCTGCAGCTAATCCTGCCGCTATCATTCAATATGCAGATCATTCTTCCCTCATCTGCTCCGCCCCCACTCTGAATGAGCTCTAAAATAAAACCCAGGGCACCCTGCAAAGTATTGAAAAATACCTTACAGTCCATCAACTCATTTTAAACCCTAACAAAATCAAGCTTATGTTCTTTTTCAATTCTTCCTCAACAAATAAACAAGCTCCACTCTCTATCTATTCCTCCAACAGCACAGTTATTGAACCCATAGAACAAACAAAACTTTTTGGTGTTACTATAGACAATGGCCTAAAGTTTGAGAGTCACATAGCCTTAACAATCAAAAAAGTGCATATTAAACTAAGTGCTCTTTATCGGGCTAAACCATATCTTACCAGTTATGCCAGACTCACCACAGCTAGGACTCATCTCCTATCTACATTACTGTACTGTTCTCAAATAGTCACTAACCTTCATAAATTAGAGTTAAACAACCTTGAATCTTGCTATAATAAAATTGCTAAATTTGCTGCAAACCTCCCACATAGGTCACATCACTGTACTGCACTTCAACAACTTGGCTGGATTGAATTCCGTCACTTACTCACACTTAATAAGTTAATTGTTGCACACGTGGTTATCCATAACTCTGACCACTGTCCAGCCCTATCTCACCTAGTTCAACCTTATACTAATCTGACCTCACTTCGGTCAGCTGATAAATTACTACTCAATGTTAATAAATCTTATAACTTTCATGGTAACTCACTATATAACCATTCAGTATCTAAAGCTTGGAATTCACTTCCACATTCTATCCTGTCCAGATAAGCATAACTTCAAACAGCACCTACTAGAATACTACTCAAACCACTGGTTATGTCCTTGCACTTCCTCTAGCTAAGCTATCTCCACTTTGCTCACTCTTGTTATATTCTACTATTATCTTTACCTTGCTCTTATGCTTTGAATTAGTATCCTATTAATGACATCACTGGTCAATACTATACAAAAAAAAATCTTATTTATACTATGTAATCTGAACTTGATTATTTCATATTTTTAATATTTTATATTGTTTCATATTTGAACCATGTTTATTTTTTCATCAATTGTTTTAATTCAATTACTTGTAACCTTACTCAATTTTACAATATGCATAGTGTTCTCTTTCTTTTTATCTATTATCTTATCTTAATTTTTTGTACTCATTACTTGGGTGCTTTTCTCCCTGGGTCTCCAATGAAAACGGGCTACTTGCCCAGTCTGACATCACCCAGTTAACAAATGTAAAATAAATAAAATAAATATTATGCCTTGAGTTCCAAAGCTCATAGGATTTGACTAGGGTATAGACCTGATGGTGATTTGGAGCACAGCTACTGCATCACCAAATAATGTTCAATGACAGGTGACATAGATGTCCAAGGTTGGTCTATCAAGCTCCACAGTGGCAGTGATCCCTGTTAGGTGACACTTTCACAACATTTCATGTAGCTTGCCCTTCAACAGTGTAATGGTGGTGATCTGGGTGACATGGATGTAAGACCTACTGCAGAGGAGTGGCCATGTTTGGGCAATGTTTCTGTCCCTCCCACATATCCTAGGTTTGTCATACTGTACATTTATGTTCCTGGAGCATAAAACTGTGTTTCCACAGCATTTCAGGCATCCATTTGCTGTCTGGTTGTTTGACAGGCAGGGTAAACCTGCAAGGGCAAAATAATTACTGCAAAGTTGAACAACTTTTCTGTGCATGTACGGACATCCACATCTTCACTGTAAGAGTGCCAACAGAGAGTGTGTTTGAGCCTGTGAACCCAAGGGTGTAGCAGCATGAGTCTTACTTTGCTGGAGTTGTACATTATCACATTTGTAAGTATACTATTGCAAACCTGCCTAATAACAGGATTATGGTTCATTAAAGTGCCACATGCCTGGCAAAGCAGCATAATCAATCTACAGTGTTATCCCACACTGTCAGGTACTGTTTTACCTTATAGTGACACCTTAAAAGTAATAACCTGTTACATTTAAGCATCTGTCAAGACACTACCTAACCATGGCTTGTTGTGACATATACATAATCAATCTATTGCCAATGGCATTATCAATGACTGTTGGAAGAGATGTGGACAGCATCCCCAACCCTGTACACCTACTCCACGCAAACACAATGCATGAGTGAAGCAATTATATTAACAATCTTGAATACATGACCTCTCACACACCAGTCAGTACATATGACAATGAGCGGGTTGCCAACATGCACACCACACCTCCTACTCCAACCAAACCCACATCACACATAACCACATATGCGGAGGTCCTTACCAGAAACATACCTAAACACCAGACACCTCACAAACACAAACACAAGTACGCTACACAAAATACTACCTCTGCAAACACAGTACATGTAATAGCTAATGCACCACTGTCTCACTGGTCAAACCCTTATGGCAAAACACAAAATCAAACATATTAGGCATAGGTGATTGCACCTTGAGTCACACTGATATCGCTCTCACCAGGATAGATAAGGGAAAGGGCACGGTCAGCTGTCTGTGAGGTGCCAGGATATGACATATCAAACATGCACTCATCTGTTAACAACAGGCACTCAAGTCTGTCAACAACAGATGCTGTTATGACTGCGTCATCATTCCTGTTGGTATGTACAACTTGAGATGTACCTCTCTGGACTGTAGGAAGAGAGACATGACTGATCTCTCAGACTATGTGTCTCAGGCAGGTATGCCCTTGGCCTTCAGCTGCATTCCTTCAGCAGCATTTTACCTTCACCCAGGATGATGCCTCAATACAAACAGAAAATGATTGACTTCAATAATTGGCTTAGCATCTGGTATCATTCTATGGGGATCCACTATCTGTCAGCCTGGGATGACATGCTTAACAGACCTCAATGCTTGCCAGAGATGGTCTTCATCTGTCACCCCTGGGATTTCAACTACTGCCCAAGCCTCTTGCCACCCCCATAGTGTCCTTTTTAGGCAAGTATGTATATATGTATATATGTATGTAAATATATGCAAATGATCCTTATGATTGTGCTGTGCTGATGAGATCATACAAGAGGTTTGGGTGGTCACTCAGTGGAAGTTCTACCTTTGCCAGAGTTTTCATTTTGTTTTTACTGATTGTTTTTTTAGTAACCTTCTCACTCATTGTTTTAGATGATATAAGAATGTCAGTTGGTCTTGATAAATGTGCAAAAGCAACCTTAAAAGCAGAAAAGCTGCAGCACCAAGAAAACATCAGTTTGGGGCAAGAATGTGATATAAAAGAACTTGAGTAAGAGGAAGTGTATACATATCTGGGAACTGATGAAGGATCAACAATAAAACATGAACAAATGTGAATAAAACTTATTTTAGAATACTTAAATTAATTCTGAAAACAGCGTTAACATCTAGGAACAAAATTCCAGCTATAAACCATTTTGCGCTTCCTGTCCTAACTTGCAGTTTTGGAGTAATTGACTGGCCCCAAAAGGTGTTGGCTAGATTAGATAGGAAAACAAGAAGGATGCTTCATGCTCATCAAATGATTTATAAAAATCAGTGCATACCAAGATTATATATTCTCCATTCCAAAGGAGGTATGGGCCTCCTTGAAATTAATTACATGTATAGATCTGTAATTGAAGGACTGCATACATATCTGTTGACCTGACAAGACCCAAATGTAGTGAAGGTTTTGAAACATGAGTAGAATAAATCTAAGATGATTTCCCTGCTTAGTCTAGAAGAAGCATATCAACATCAAGCAGGAATGGAAATCAAACCAGAAGTAGATAAAAGTCAGACAGTAACTGAATGTGCCAAAACACAAAAGAAAGAATATATTGAAGGATCAGATGAGAAGGAATGAAATGTGGAAAATGCATAAATGTAGTTGCAAGTATAGAAAACTCTTGGAAGAACATCTTGCTGATCAGGTTCAAATGCAGAAATGATTAAGGTTAAAAGAGAGATGCGAGAAAACCAGATATAGTGGTCTATAAAAAGAAAACAAATGCAGCATTTATCATTGAAATCGCTACACCCAGTGACTAGAATGTCTTGCATACAGCGAGACATAAAGTCATAAAATATCAGGATTTGCAGGCAGAAACAATAGTAATGTAGGAGAAAGATACCCGGACAGTTCCAATAGTAGTAGGAGCAATGGGTCTTCTAAAAATAATCTGCAAGCTTAATTAGATATGTTACCAATACATGTTACTCCATACAAATTGCAGAAGTATTCATTAGTGAGCACATTGCAGGTGCTGCGAAGAGCACTTCTGGCTGACATCAAAGATTGAAACAACACTAATTTCATGAACTTTAATCATATTTTGACTTATGAATGAGGTCCATTCCTGTCATGGTATTAGAAACCCAAAAGATTTAGAGAAATTAAAAAAGAACTAGGCATCAACCCTTATATAATTAGAGGGGTCATTAGCTGGCTCACTGATAGAACTCATATAGTCAAAATAGGGGAATCCACCTCCAATAGTAGAGCTGTAACCAATGGTGTTCCACAGGGTTTAGCCCTGGGTCATCTACTATTTGGAATCCATTTCTCCAAAGTACAAGCACAAAGTAAGTGTCTATGGCTGACAAGGTCTGCTGATGCCTGCAAACTGGAAGTGGTCATAACATTTCCAAATTATGTCAACATCCTAGAAGAGGGTCTTACATGAACAAATGATTGTTGTCAAAGTCATGGCCTTAAACTCAATGCAAATATATGTATTATAATTTATTTTTGTAACAGCAATGTTCCTGCTAAGTACCACAACAGTAGCAACACCTTAGGTACATACTCAGAGGTGAGAGACCTAGGCACACAGGTTGACAGCTACCTTACCTTAGATCACCATGTCTCCACAGTGGTAAGAAGGGCATTCTCTTTTGCTCATGTCATAAGTGAGGGCATTGTCTCCAGAAAAAGAAGTTATAACCTCCATGTACTATTCCCTCATCAGAGCAATATTTGAGTGCAATGGCCTTTTAGTTTGTACCTTTCCAAGCACCTGTGGAAATTGGAGAGACCACAAAGGTTCCTCTCAAGGGAAATTCAAGTCTTCAGCTTCTGTCCTATGGTGATCGTCTGAAACCACTGTCACTTTAATGTGTGTCATACAGACTACTCAAGGTGATCACTTCTTGCATATGAGGCAATCTGTGATCCTACTTTATTGGAAATGCTGCATATCTGTAAGACAATGGGTTCAAGGGTTACTTGCTGTAAGGACCTTAATCTGGTATGTGACATTAATAAAACCTGCTGGTGGGAGAGCTTTGTCTACCAGCATTTAACACACATTTGGAAGAGACTTCCACTTCATACCAAACAGAGCAACTCATTGGCCTTCTTCAGATGCAATCTGTACCATTGGATGGATAACCGTAATTTAACCACAGGAATTCCACCTGTGTCCCTCTTGGACAGGGGCAGTAAGTACTGATCATGTAAATCAGGGTAAGAACTTGGCTAGAATTGTAAGGGCCCTAGGCGCATTAGCCTAGCAAATTACAATGATCCTATGATCGCATAGCCTGATGTAAAATGCTCTAACATCCACACACACCAACTTGAATGCAGTGAGAATAGTACCACTACCTATTTATGTTTACAGAGCACTGCTCAGTGCACACACAGGTGTCTGAAGTGAGATTAAAACCCCTACCTATCTAGTTTTACACACTACAGATCCCAGTACTTAACACACATGCCATGGTTTAAGTCTGATGTTAACATGGCTTTAGGTGCTCTTATGGTAGATGACATAAGCAGGCCTTGTGGAGGACAAGAGTTTGGAGGCCTGCATCACCTGCTAGGCCCAAAACAGTGTAAAATCCTGTCTGTTTGTAAGTCAGTGTGGGATTTATATTTGTTTGTTAGGAAGATGCACATACACACGAGTGCATCAAGTTGAGTGGAGTGAAATTAGAACCCATACCTATCAAGTCTTACACACTACAGATCTCAGTACTTAATGCACCCACCATAGCTTAAGGTTGACATTAACATGGCTTCAAGTGCTCTTATGGTAAATGATATCAGCAGGCCTTGTGGAGGACAAGAGTTTGGAGGCCTGCATCACCTGATAGGCCCAAAACAGTGTAAAACCTTGCCTGTTTGTAAGTCAGTGTGAGATTCATATTTGATTTTAAGAAGATGCACATACACACATGAATAAACCAAGTTGACTGGAGTGAAATTAGAACCCCTGGCTATCTAGTCTTACACACTACAGATCACAGTACTTAATGCACAATCACAGCTTAAGGTTGACATTAACATGGCTTTAGGTACTCTTGTGGTAGATGACATCAGCAGGCCTTGTGGAGGCTGAGAGTATGGAGGCCTGCATCAACTGCAAGAGCCAAAAGGTGCAAAACAATGTCAGTTTTGAAGTCAGTGTGGTATTCACACTTGCTCTTTGGGGTGATATACATATATATATATATATATATATATATATATATATATATATATATATATATATATATATAGTTGTCGCCTCACAGTAAGACGCTGTCCGGTTCATTTCTCAGCTAGAGCATCTTCTGCGTGGAGACATGCGTGAATGGGCATACCTTCATTGAAGGTTGTGCATCAGGGCTGGTAACTCGGCACATAAAAATCAACTACCAATTATTAGCGGACTGGAGTTTTGCTGTGGTGACCCCTACACACACACACACACACGCACAGACCAAATGCATTGGAGTGAGATTAGAACCCCTACCTCTGTAGTCTTACACACTACAGATCACAGTATGTAAAGCATGTGACACAGCTCAAGTTGGCTTTTTAAATGACTGCAGGTGAAGTAATCCTAGTGAACATAAACAAGCCCTGGTTAGACAGCTTGCAATGCCTGCAGAGTCATATTGCTTCCTACTGTCATCTGCAGCTAGTAGCCTAACAGTCAGAAAACTTTGTTGTAGCCTGCCTAGCTATGTGACAGCAATACCCATATTCGGCATATGTGTCTGTTTGCATTTTGATGTGCAAGTCTGTGTCATAACTAAATTATCCCTGTCAATGAGTGCGCACACAGCATAATGCATTACACAACTTGTTCTGTTGTTGATGTATGTGTGGTGAGATCCAGCAGACACAGGGGGCTGTGGTGAATGTGGGTGTTGTTGCTGCCATGGATACAAACATGGCTTGACAATATATGTACATATTCATATATGATGACATATATTTTCAAGGTTTCCACATGGTGTCTTATGGAGACGTGGTATAACTCAACACTGTCCATCTGTCTGCAGCAAGTACACAGGTTTGACTCATAGTTATGTGTGTTTCACACAAATGTGTCCTTTGCTGTCAAATGTGGTATCATTTGCACATGATGTGAACTATGAACTTCAGATGTCCCAATAGTCCTCCAATTGCAGCATGTTATTCTAAGCACTTCTACATTTTTGTAAGTGCATTATCTAATGTTGAGCACTTCCTTTTGTTCTTTCATCCAACATCATAAGTGTCGTAGTGCAGCTTTGCTCTCCATGTTCTGGGTATGTAGGACAATACAGACATACGCACACACACACACACACACATATATATATATATATATATATATATATATATATATATATATATATATATATATATATATATATATATATATATATATATATATATATACACACACACACACACACACACACACACACACACACACACACACACACACATATAAATTTTTAAACAAAATTGTGCAAGGAGCAACAATTGCTCTGCTTTAAGTGTAAGGGCATGCGCAGTGGCATTTTTGGATTGTTTGCACATTGCTAAGCAGCGTGGAAATGGGTGGCACATTGCTTACATCAAAGACTTACTGTTCCATAAACTGACTCCAGTCCACAGCTAACTGTAGTCCAGGCTGGGATTATGATATGATTAGAAAAACTCAAAGCTGGATCTACCTATATACTCAGGTCCATAAATGAATCTACAGTTTCAAGCACTGTGTGCTGTATTTAATATTCACCTTTCTATTTTATGTCTTCCAAATCTCATATGGTTATTTTTTTATGTATTTATCAGTGTATTATGCTCTTGTGTCCAAATGGTCAATTCAGTCAAGTTATTTTGCAGACATGCCCCATCTGTCACACATTAACCAGTATACCCACTGTCAAGTCATCTGCATACAGACTGTAGAACAACTCAGATAAAGCCAAATCTAAACAAATTTGGTTCTAGGACAGAGCCCTGTGAGGCACCCTGACTGTAACCAAGAATTTCACTTGTCCAGTTGTTGTATGATACTTGCCATGTCCTATATGTAAGCCATGCAGCTATCCATCTTATCAATAGTGCATCAATACCTGGTCATTCTAATTTATTGATCAGGGTTTTGTGTATGGCCCTGCCAAATATATATGTTACACCATAGCACAGTTTTTCACAGTCTGTAAAACAATACTCATTAGTCCTTAACATGCAACATTTCCAGATATCTCAGGGTTAGAACCTTCAACACTATGCACAAGCTGCCTTCCTTAGTCCTTTGAGCCACAGAACCTGCTTGACAGACAGGTCATCATTCATCATGCCATCACCTGCATAAATATGTCCTTTACTATTCTCAGTTAACTAACACGGAAAATGTAACTTCAAATTGTACATTACTGCCCTAATGCTGTTTGGCATACTAACTGTGTGAAATGTTCATATAACATAGATGATTTAGTGTTATAGCAGCTACAAGGGGACACTGCTGTTTTGGGTGTGGGGGAACAAAAGTCCATGTTCTGCTAGGACACACACTAGACTGACTATCAGTTAACCTTGCTCTGTAACACAGCCATTGGTTAATGTACCAGTAATCTGTTGCAGCAGAACTGCATGAATATTCCATGCATGAGGCCTACCCAATACAAATGGTGACATGTTAGTGGAATGAGTGTCTGTAGTCCCATGTAAATGCAATTTCTGTCCAAATAGCCCAGTATAGTTGCTTGCATAATGTACCCAGTTCCATAACTACAATGACATGACATAACAATCCACTATACTACTGTGTAGGTTATGGACTTACCTTGCAAGTGCAGCAGTTGACACAACTGTAGTTCAGGGCTGACTCTGTCTGATGCAAGCAGTCCACAGCCAATACATGGATTGATACAGGATGTGTGATTTGGCTGGCATCAATTTTAATATCTGCATGTGAGTAGGAGTAAGGTGTTAGTGCCTAGGTCCCTAGTTGTCAGCGAATGTTTTATGTGTTGTCGCTTAGCCAAAGCCAGGGCATACTGAGCACACCTATGTCTGTCTACAGGGAACATCAGCAGGGGAGTCCTCTTCTGAGCCCTCCTGTTACTGTGGCTGTGGTGACCTGGGCACTGATGGGGGGCTGTTTATCCCTTCCCTTTGCTGATCCTGCTGCAGCTGTTTCCACAGGATCATATTCTGTAGCTTAGCACATACTGTGAATATCTGTGCATGTGTGGCTGGAGTATATTGCAAGGCTCCACCAGCTGTATTGAGGCACTGAAACTGTGACTTCAGAAACCCAAACACATGCTCTATGATGATCCTAGTTTGTGTGTGTGCTTCATTATAGCGGTCTGTGTGTGCATTTCTGATGGGTGTCATCATCCATGGTTTCAAGGTGTAGCCTCCCCCAGTAAATGGCCCTGTGGGATGTCCCCCAGCAAACATCTGGCACACCTGTGATGTGTGCCAGATATGGGAGTCGTGATAACTGCCAGGGATGCAAGCACACGCATTCATGATAATCCCCTGGGCATTGCACATGACGTGGCAGTTGATGGAGTGGTATCCCTTGTGGTTAACATATATTCTACCCTGTTCATGAGGTGGTGCCTTGATGTGTACATGAGTGCAGTCTATATCACTCAGTACTTCAGGATAGTGTTGCATATTGTTAGCCATCACCTCAGGGTCAAGGGGAAAAGATATGTGCTCACTGGCATGTGAAAACATAGCATCCGGAAATTGGTGAATTAACCTGGATGCAGATGCCTGTGACACCCCCAGCATTGTCCCCAGTTGGTCTTTGAAAAGTACCTTTAGCTATTATCCTATGGGCTACACATACCTTAGTTTCCACTGGGATGAGTTTCCCCTTCTGTTAGCTCTGGCTCTGAGTTGAGGGTAGCAGAGCTCACTGAGCTCTTATAATATGTCTCTATCTACCCTGTAGTGCTCTACAATCTCCATTTCATGTAGCTTCTGGAAGGTTATCCTGGGCCTGAAACACTCTCCTCCTTCTCGGCCTAGGCCTATTGTCAACAACACCAGTAGCACTGACTTCATCCTCTAGCACATACAGATGTAGAATAGCTGCAGTAACCCCTAGCATTATCTCAGTTAAAATTTCCAAGACTCTATTCCAATGGTTCAGAGTACTGAGGGAAAATCTGAATGTAGGGTGTATGCATACTTTATATAGTTCTGCTGTAGGTCCACCATGTGGAATTGGCTAATTATGATGCAACTCACCTGCCTAGGATGTAACTGCCATGATTTAAAGGCTCTACTCTATTGTGCAATGTGGCACACTATGCTCCGCATTGTGCAGCATAGTTTATACAAAAGTATATATTATTAAATGAATATATCCAGTTTTAATTGATAGATGCCTACATCATCACTGTCACATGGGTGCTTTACTCATGAGAACACACTAAGCTATGTGACTCACCATGCAAACACGTATGCTCAGCATTAACAAATCCTAAAAGTAATAGGACACACACCCCTGATATCATCCACATCGATTGGGAATAGCAACACCGTGTAGGAGTCTACACAAAGTGGATATGTGGACATGATTGCTCCTTTTAGCTATCCAACAAATGCACCTCATTTGCATACATATTTGTGCTGACAGCCTGGAAACTACATGGTTCTTAACTATGTAAGCTGGATAACAGCACGATTGCACTGTTGTACGGACATGAAGCAAGATCCTACAGTACATTTGTGTAAACTACATTATCAATGTTATTTTACATTGTTCTGCTTTATTTTTCTGTTATGCATGTTTGCACAATGTGGTGCATAGAGCAAACATGCAAAAAAATTTTTTTTAAATATTATTAAATTTTCACATTACCTTCCTTTTTCAGACATCCACAATGTATGCTTAGCACATTTTTGTATGCAAGCTAATATTTTCAGGGGAGTTATATCCATATTTGTGGACTTTTACATCCCCTTCTGTCCATGTAGACTCCAGTATGTGCAGATTTCTGCGTACACTACGAACACAGATATGGAGTCTACACGGATGCCATTTGGCTTGTCCATCGCTCCACCTGGCTAATTTGCATAAGATTCACCTGCTTATGTGGAAATTTGCATTGAATGGACGTTTCCCTGTTTGCATGTACTTGTGTGCTGCTAAGCAACATTTACCAAAACTAAAAATGGTTGTGCTTGTGAATGCATTACTGCGAGATGCTTACACAAAAAAAAAATATTGTGTAGGCTTTACTGAATTCCTCCTATGACTCTGTCATAGTCCATGTAGATGTAAATGACCTGATGCATACCTCCCTAAACTAAATAAAGAGAGACATTATGGAGTTCTTGGTCTGTGTGTCCCAGACTGGTGTGAGCCTAGCATTGAGCATACATATGAGTGTATATGTGTAATTATATTATTGTCAAACATGAAACAGCATCATTGACCACAAGCACAGATATGCTGTCCTGATAAGTAGTTTCTACAGTTATTATACTCATGTCAGAATGCATGTGATGCTGATTTCCAACTTTAGTCTTCACACCCCAATTATAATACCCAGATAAACAGTTAAATGATATAACTCTTTAATTCCTACTATTAGAACTTTATTTCCCTTCACTGCATGAACATCAACATAGTTAGGTATGCACAGTCATTGTTTTTGTATGCCTCTTCACCTACTCTCTTTGTTGCTGTCTTTCCCCTTTCATATATTAACTTTTCTTTCCCATTTCTGTTACTATCATATGCAGCAGCACATCAACCTGCACTGACCACACCAGCATGGCCTGCTGACAGTCCTACAGCTGGTAGCAATATCTCCACCACCAACAGAGGCACCCAGCACTTCTGGATCCCAGCTTGCCAAAGTTGTGCATCAGGTAGCTCTGCACTGAGGGGTGGTACATTGGTTCCTGCTGGTAGCAGTGCAAGTGATGGTGACATTTTTGTCATCCATCAAGAGCTGTCAGAGCTTGTGGAGAGAGGTAACAGACAGGAGTTTGGATGCATGCATTGGCCATATAAAAAACATGCGTTGCCAAAGTTGTCTCCAGCTTCTGAGGCAGGACCCCATGGTGATGGCTCAGAGGGTGAAGAACAATCTTCTTCTGGACCTAAGCTGGCCGAGACTGTGTCTCCAAACACGTAATCCCATCCACAAACTTGATGCCACCCTCCCTTCTCTCTATGCTCACCCATGCATGTTGTACAATCCTGTCCTCACGATTGCTGGCCCTCTGTTTGTCTGATATTTCCTTCACCATTGTGGTCCCTCTCCATCATTGTATTAGCCCACATCCTGTCAGTCATGTCTGCCCTACCCTGTGACCTCCCATCTTACCCACACCTTGTCCCTGACTTCCTTCCCCAACCTTCTCTTTTCAATAACAATAAACAACTAAATGAATGAATGAATAAATAAATAAATAAATAAATGTCATCTGTCCCTCAAAAAATATTTGCACATATAACTTTCAACTTCCCATATATTTCACTAATGTGCTCATGATTATGTACAGTTGTTCAGCCTACAAAGTATAGACATCAGATAAACCATTGTTAATTACAGTCAGTAACTATTGAAAAAATAAAATCATTATTGAGGTGTCCCCCTATCCCACCTCCATCCTCCTTATTCATTTTTCTCACCCTTTTGTTCTGCCATCTGCTTGCTTCTTTTTTTTTTATCTCTGGCCTATACTCTCATTTCCAACACATAACATGGTCAAAACAGCACATCCATGCCCACAAAGGGTTTATAATTCAAACTAATCTTCCTGTGCTCATATATTGCATGACACTTGGCATAGAACAACATTGATGGTCACCTATAGCCAAGGGGGCATGATATTTCCCATCCTATGGTAAATATGAAGAAAAATCATTGACGTGCACAAATTATCTTGCCATCATCAGTTGTGCAAGTGAGATAAACGTAGGTGAGTGTCACCAAGCTATAGCAAATAGTAAAGTTAATACTTGCCCAGTCACAGCTTCTATGACTCAATGTACTCATGATATGATCAGTTCATTCCCAGTGTACTAGGTGTAGGGTTCTATTCCTTGAGAGGAGATTGTTGTTTTACAATATTACATTTTCATCATACAGCTGTATTCTATTCCCCTGCATTTTAATGCTTTTCTTCTGAGTGCATCTTTGGCATACCTGGTTAATGCTCTGGTTCAGAGAATATGATTCACACCAGTATGGGTTCAGATACATTCAGGTTTATGTATTTTCTTACTATCATATGATATGTCCCATTATTTATTTATTATTTAGCATTTGTTTACTGGGAAAGTCTGACTTAGAACAAGTCAATTTTCAGTGGATGCCCGATGCCCACAGAGAAATTTCCTTTAAATGCCATGCTAGTGCACTGCTCTAGATATCATCAGTAACAATAGTACAGGTTCAGTTCCATTCAGGTGTATGTCTCTTTCCTTGCTGTCATGGGTTGTGTTCCTCTAAAACATGTTTTCAGAATCCTTTCCTATGAGTGATCTTAATGCATTCCCTGCTAGTGCACTGCTTCAAACACTGTCAGTAACAAAGACACGGGTTAAATTACATTCAGGTGTATGACTCTTTTCTTGATATTGTGGGTTGCATTCCCCAGAAATGAAACAGTCAAAATATGTTGGGAAGTCGATGCTTTGCAAACTAATTTTTATATGGGTTCATGTACCATTGCTGAACTCAGACATTGAGAAATACATGTCCATAGCCTTCCTCCATCCTGCTCATTCCTTGGTGGTTGACCTTGTGGTATACCCTCTTCTTGCTTCCACTTTTCATTTTTGTCCTATACTCCCATTTACAACCTATCAGACACTCACAGCATAGACAGAATTACCCAAAATGCAGCTGCACTCACTCAGGTCATGTTACATGAACCCTGCAGCTTTCTCAAACCCCTTCATCTGTAGTTCATCCTTCCTTATCTCATATTGTCCATAATGGTTGAGAGGTATGTTGTCATCCCTTTACTAACTACCTCTCATTTATCCTATGCCATTCATCTCTTTGCATCTTTTTATGCTTCTTTTTCTTTCTACTCCTCTTGCCTCTGCATGCCTCATCAACTTTTCTTTTCCCCATCATATCCTTTCCTGCAACTATTCACATTCACATCTTCTAATATTTTCATACCTCTCCATATAATGATATTCAGCTATCCCTTCCATCTCAATCATTAACGCTACATCTTATCCATAAAGCTCTGCTAAGCATAATTTTATTTTCCAGCCATGTTTTGACATTATAAACTGCTTCTTGAGCTAAATGTTGTAGTATATTCTTGTATCTGTAAATATGTACACACACACACACACACACGCACATATATATATATATATATATATATATATATATATATATATATATATATATATATATATATATATATATATATATATATATATATGGGAACACTACATAATCTCGAAAGTTTGAAATACCGAATTTCAAACTTTCGAAACCAAATAGCCGAAACCCCAAACTACCGAAAGACCAGAAGCGCAAATTTCAAAATCCTGACTACCGGGAGTTTGAAATTCACACTTCTGGTATTGCGTTATGGTGGAAGGGCAGGTAAGTATTTCAGTTTAACTGTGTTGGTTAGAGGTTTAGTGTGTGTTGTGAGTGTGATGTGTGTGTGCGATGGGGATGTAGGCGTGTGGTGGTGTATTCATGTGTTTGTCTGGGTAGTGCGACCTTGGAGTTAGAATATTTAGGTAGGAGGGTGTGGGGGGCACATCCCCCCACATGGGGGGTGCAGGGGGGTTGCCCCCCTTGCTTGTCTGTAGGTTAGGTTTGTGTGTTTGTGTTTTGGGGGAAGGTGTGTGTATGTGTCTGTGTGGTGTATGTTGTGAGTAGTTTTCGGTAGTTTGAATTTCGCAGTTTTGGTTTTACAGTATTGTAGTGTGTTGGGTGTTTGGTCTCAGGATTTTGGGCGTTGGTAGAGTGAGTGTTTGGTATTTAGTAGTGGTTCTATATATATATATATATATATATATATATATATATATATATATATATATATATATATATATATATATATATGGTTTTTAGCATATCCTTGTACCTGTAAACGTGCTTTGTTAATTTCTTAGCAGATTCTATTCACCTGGGCTGTGCCTCCAAATGGTCCATTGAGATTAGTGCACTACCCCAGTAAACAAATATAAATAAATAAGTAGAAATAATACAAAGATGCCCAAAAATGGCATATAAAAACAAAAAAGATCTGCAGTCATATGTTGCGTGACACTAGATAGAATTTGATGACCATCTATAACCACAGCAGAGTAGCACTCCATGTCCTATGCAAAACTAATTACAGTTAAATGTAATTTACAATTAATGCTTTTATTCTAATTCATTCAGTGGCTTAGTACTCACACACTTATGTTTACTGTGTCATTGCACAGGTTGGGGATCCTGAATCCTATGAGGAGTGTATGCTGTTGTCTTGCAAAGTTTAATTTGCAGTCTGCGCATATGCATATCCATAACATGTGTTTTATGAGCTTATTTACTCTGACTGCTGCAGTGGCTTCCCTTGTAAGAAAGCTGTGGATATAGTGCCATCTAGACTGCAGTGATGGATGGACTCCTCCAAAGGTATCAGATTTCCATATTTAATGACAGTAACATTATAGTACAGGTCTACCACTCACATTCTGATACTGTCAGGACTGGTGTAGATCAGTTACTTTATTGTATCCTCCTCACCTCTGAAATTTTGCATTATTCATTCACATATTTTCATGCCATCTTCATAGTTTTGCTTTTCCAACAATACTTTGTTGTGCACCTTCGTTTGCACTTTTTCCTGTCCATCTCTTTAAATTCTTTTCCATTAGTATATTTTTTACTTTACTCTTAGCCATCAGTGATTCTTTCCCTTTCAGAGCACATTTTTTTTAATTTTTTTTTATTTGGTTTTAAAAGAATAAATAAATAAATAAATTATAAAACAAATAACTATTTACATTGATCTACAGCTGATCAATACATCAGAATTATACCTAATAATTAATATTTTTCAAAGCAAGTCTTTACGTTTAAGCCAAGATTTATATGAATATGTAATATTACAAGTTCTTATCTTTATAGTATGCAGTTCACTACTGCAAATAATGTTTGCCATGCTAATTGTGGCAAAAGGAGATACTGCCAGCACAGCTAGCTGGAATTTTGTAAATGATTATATGTCATTGGTGAATATCACTATGATTTATACAAGATGCAAATGTATTAAAACTGTATGTCGTGTATACCAAACTGCTTGCACAGATGTGTGTGTTGGAAAAGGTATTTACAAAGTGCTGTTTGAACTATAACCACAGTTTGCCTTACTGGAGGAGAACAGAAATGTACATGCACTATTGTCACTGTTTAAATGTATATATTTTAACAGTGGAAACTGGAATGCAGGAGGTTAACCTCAGTCCAGCAAACTTTAGAAAAAAATACTTAAAATTAAATTACTTTATAGGCTTTGCCATAAAAATTTCAATGTAGCTAGAGACACAGAGTCTGTGCTAGGAAATTTTCTGTATTGTCCCTGAAGTGAACCAATTGCTAAGTTTGAAGCATGAAGGAATGCAATTATTTTATGACTTCCAGCATCTGTCAAAGATCTGAGGAAAAGCCCTTGTCTGTATATTTTTACAGGTAGATGCTAAATGCTGCCAACTTCTAGCAATGGGGGTTTGGCCTGGGAATTAGAGGTCAGATGGCAAGAAGTGATAACATCCTGCAAGCTATCTCAGCAGTAGTATTTGAGATATTATTTTAAGAAGTCTCTTATTGAGACAGAGCATTCTGCACTATGTCTTGGACCTGATAACAACAACAATAAGAACCATTCAAATCTTTCTTGCTCTATTAGTAAGTTCTTAGGTTATAGTATAATTCTCTTAGATTCAGTCAGGAATACAGTGAAGCTTAGTTTAGATATTTTCTTTATTTATTTGAAACTGTCCTGCAATGCTGTTTTAAATATTTCCTGTGGTTGTGAACTCTGATGTCACTGTGAGTATATATTTAGTATTGTCTTGTTCTTTTCTTATTTATTATTAAATATATCTAAACTTTCATTGAGACTGATCTGTGTAGAGATATTTATGTTTTGAGAATACTTGCATATTTATTTGGTGACGCTGTGCGGGCCACTCCTAATACCCTTGCTCTTGGTCAAACTACCATTTGTATTAGTATTAATATTAGACAGTAAGATTTGATACCCTTTGTTAAGAGCCCTAAAGTAACTGATAAGGAGTGACTGGTGGCAGTGATAACTACCTTATAGTCTGGGCAGAAGGGGGCATAGCTAGTAAACCTTTGCCAGCTTCTTCCAGGTGAGTGTGTAAGTAAATCAAACCTCAAAGAGTGTGTGTGTCAACTACTTGGGCAGGGACACAAAGCACTGGTTGGACAGAGAGAGTGGTGGAGGTCTAGGCTTGGTCACTCAGCTGAGATCTCAACTCTATAGCTGTGCCAGTGAGGAGTCTTACTGGGGATCTGGAAGAAGAGGGAGAAACCAGCCACAGACTGACTGTGGTCTCTATGTGCTCTTAAGTGAAATTGCACCTGATGCAGAAATCTACAGCTGTAAATACTGTGTGTGTACTTCTCATCCTGTCAGTGAACATCCCCCACTGTTGCCAGTGGTGAGGATTGAGGCTCCTTGATTACTGGTCCAGTAGTCGGTTGTCACACTTATAAATTCAACACTAGAGGAGGTAACTTTACTTTTCCAATTTTTAGTAATTACTTTTCTGGCTATAGGAAGAATAGACCAAAGAAGAGGCACTTGGCTTTTTAGAATTACCTCAGGAATCAGAGCCTTAAATAAAATTAAATATTTAGAAATATTACATTTATTCGACTATAGAGCTTGAATGAAGTTGTCAATTTCTTTCCAAAAAGGGGAGATGACTTCACATGCATATACCATATGCATCCAATCAGTGATTATTTCAGAATCACATCTCCAGCATTTAAATCTATTTGATTTATTCATAATTGTAATTTTGTTAGGAGTGAAAAAAGCTCTGCGTAAAAATTTCCAAGTGAAATTTTTCCATTGTAATGAAGATGTAGTTTTATCTGTAGATTTTAATATTATTTTCTTGTATTTTTCACAGACGTCCTCATCATTAATTTTTGAGAAGTAATTCCAATATGAATTGTCTAAATACGTGAAATCTAATTTAAGAATTTTATAAATTTGTGACAAATATGATTTATTTTTCATTGAATTATTATTGATATTTATCAAGAATTCCAATTATTTGGGGAACAATTTCTTATCTAGGTTAAATATCTTATTTATATCTGTGTTCACAGAGTCTCTAAATATTTGTAAAATTATTTATTTATTTATTTTATTTTACATTTGTTGACCAGCTTTGTTCGACTGAGCTAATAGCCCTTTTTCAGCAGAAGTTCGAAGAGAAAAGCTCAACAGAAGTTATCATAAAGTTTACAGATGCAGTATACAGTATACAGTATACAGTAGAGTTCCAATAATAAAGTAGACAGAAGGGTTTTACAATAAAGTTAATAAATTACAGTATACAGTATCCTGAAGTATTTCAAACCACATTATTCAATAAGAGTATGAGTGAAGGCTATAGAACAAAAAACAGAGCAAATTAGACAATAAAGCAAAATTGTAGTATGAGCAGTTAGTGGGGGGATAGTTGAGATAATTATGGTGGGTGTGTGCAGTAGCAGGACCAGCGAGTTGTTAAGTATTGTTTAATTGCTGATTTGAATTGGGGTCTACATTATAAGACTGACGGTTGAAAACATCGAACACCATATGTTTGACACCATATGGTCGATGTCTTCAAACATCGAACTTATAAAAACAACAAAAAAAAAGACAGAAAAAAGTACCCTAATGGGTTTAAGTAGGGGGGAAAACCCCCCCATGCACCACCCACATGGGGGGCTGTGCCGCCCCCACACCCCCTGCTACTTAAATATACCAACTCCAAGACTGCACTACATTGCAGTAAACAGAAATCTCCCCTTACGGAGATTTCCGTTTACACATTCGATATTGTGCGCTTTCACTATTCTTGTGTCGACAATATCAGCTTCAATATTGTCGGCTTTTGAGAATATAATATAGACCCTTTTAATTGTTTAGGTAACTTGAGGGACCTAATTTCTAGTGCTAGTTTGTTCCAGAAGATAGAAGGATGATAGCTATAGAGGTTACTTCCAATTTGGGTCTTGGGTTTGTAGATCAGTAGTAGTCCTTGGTTGGAGCTATGGAGAGACCTGGAAGCAGTATATTGAGTGATGAAAGAGGATAAGTTAGGACAGTTGGCTGGCTGGTTTAGGATAGATTGAATAATCTGGAGTTGAGAGAGTAGTAGCTAGTGAGGTAATTCGAGCCAGTTTAAGAATCTAGCTACCTTGTTATAGGTTGATTCTAATTTAAGAGCCAAATGAAACTTTGAACAAAATAGGCATTTTTCTACATCATTATTTGTTAAAAGTGGTTAAGAAACAAATATCATATATACAGGGCACATTTGATTTTTTAAATAAGATTAAAAATGTTCAATGGGAAGAAAACATGTTCTGATTAGTGATTGATGCTAAAAGCCTATATACTAGCATTAAACATGAATTTGGCATAGAAGCATTGAAATATGCATTAAACGATAGCCCAGTATCTACATATATTGTGGAACTAGTGGATTTTTGTTTAAAACATATTTTTTTTAATTCAATGGTAGGTTATATCATCAGTTACAAGGTACAGCCATGGGTGTTCCATATGCACCCATGTATGTTAATATTGTGATTGGCTTACTGGAACATGAGTATCTGTATAGGGAAGAATTTTTCAGCAAACATGTCCTTCACTACTATAGATACATAGATGATCTTATTTTTCTATGTAAAGGGGGTAGAAATCAAATAGGCATGTTTATGGAGAGATTGAATAATAATAAATTTGGATTGATATTTGAAATTTCAGCCTGTGAACAATAGGTGACTTTTTTAAATTTAAATCTTAAGGGTATTGATGGTGGAATGATTTCCACCTGTATACACAGGCAATTTGAAAATGTAAACAGTTTTCTTCACAGTTCTAGTTTCCATCCTCAACATTTGCTAAAGTCATTACCTTATGGGGAATTTATGAGAATCAAATGTTTATGTAATACTGATAAGTGTTTGCAAATAGAGTATAATAGGACCCTGACAATGTTTATTAATAGAGGTTATGAGGAACAATGTGTGAGGGAAGCACTTGAAGGGTGAAAGTGACAAGTAAGATAAATAGGAATAGAAGTGCTAGTATAAGAAATAGACAACCCCATAAGGAACAACAGCAAATGTATGTGGTTTTGACACGTGACTTGTTGAGTGACAAGGTAGTTTCAATTATTAAGCAGTATTGGGGATATCTTTTAAAGTTTAAAGAATTTACTGAGCTATGTACTAAACCTACATTTTCCTTTAAAAAAGGATGTAGTATAAAAGATAGGCTAGTACATAGTAAATTTCAAATTCCAAATGCCTGTATACCTTATTGTGCACATGCTTTGGGTACCACTCCTTGTGGAAAATGCATTTCTTGCCAATATGTTACATTGAACTTTCAGTATATTAATGGAAGGAAGTTTAGAGTTTTGTCAAATGTTTATTGTACTACTGAATGTGTTATATATGCACTAAAGTGCCCATGTAACAAGTTTTACATAGGAGAAAGTAAAAGGGCTTTTAAGTCCATTGTGCAGGAGCATGTTAGGGATATAAAAAACTGTAGATATGAAAGTCCAGTTGCACAACACTTTTTAGAATGTCATATTGGAAGTCCTGAAGGTTTACAGGGCACTATTTAGAGCATTTAGAAAAAAGTAATTATTATGATGTTAAAAGTAAACTTCTATATAAGGAAGCTTTACTTATTTTAAAGTTTGGCACTTTAAATCCAGATGGTTTAAATGTTGCTTGTAATTGAAAAGTCTTAATTTAATTGAATAATGAAGTATTTAATTGTATTAGTAAGGTGTATAAAATAAAATGTTTTGTATGTATTTTTTATTCCACTGAAGGCAGTATATGCTGAGGCGCTAGAACGCATTAAATTCAATTTTCTCTGAACTGGATGGTTATAGTTTACTACTTTGTGCTACCTCAATATATGTTTATTCTAATTTAAGAGCCAAACGAAACTATAAGAAGCAAACCACCCTTGCAAGCTCCAAACCTTCTTTAATGATGCACAAATAAAATTAACTGTTAAAATGCAAACAGCACACTAGATACAATCAAAGTTAAGTGCTTTCACTTAGGTCAATCCCAAACTTCATCAGAACATGGAATAAAATCTATTAGCCACTATTATACAAATTCAAAAAATGTCAGCCAATAGTAAAATCTCATGTATAATTAATTAGATTAGTTCCCTTGCCATTACTTAAAACAATAGTAATATATATATATTACTATGACTAATCCATTGTATTTAAAATTCATAACAGGGTAAAAAATCAATAGACTTAATTCCTGCCCTTCTAAAGCTTAGCTGCCCTCAATTTAAGGACACTATTGATACTTAAGTGGTCATTGAGACCAGGTTTTTTTGTTGAATCCAGCCTAACCTGCCAAAGTTCTTTATATTCTAGGCGGGCTTCCCGCGACCCACCCCTGATATCTTGTTTCACTTGTTCAAGTACGGAGAACTTAAAAATACAATTCATACACTGTTTCTTATGTCTAAATAGAGCTTTTTTCTGGGAAATCTCATTTAGATGTTCACATATTTGTTTTTTCAATGGTCTCTCTGTCTTGCCTATATAAAAGATGAAACATATTTGGCAAATACTAATATATGAATTTCAACATTCAGCATTTCGAGGATATAAAGTGAATCCATATATATATATATATATATATATATGTATATATATATATATATATATATATATATATATATATATATATATCGATACCATTTAATAACTGATGCCAATAAATAAAGTTACTCTGTTGTTTCAATGCTAGTATTTTGTTGAAGTTATGAGTTTCTAAGCAGTCATTTGTATATACAATTGGAAACATAGAAAATATTAAGTCTTCAATATGTTGGATAGACTTTGTGAACTTTTAGAAAGAGGAAATGGTGTTATTTACATAGGAAATCTGAGAAGAGGGTGTAATTCCATTTAGGAACAAAAATCTTTTATAACTGGATACAACTTTTAGGGACTCTGTTTATGGCTGGTTGAGATATGTTTGTTTACTAATAGTTTTTCTTGATGTATTTGTTTTTATTTGGACTCATAAGATAAATTTAACCACAATTCTATAACTTTTACACTTGTTGACATAACATGCAATTAGATATCAGGGAATCTTGTTCCACCGTTATCCCAACCTTTTCTTTGCCAATCAGAAGAAACTCTGGGTTAATTAGGATGACAAAAAAATAAGTAGAATATCATTTATCTTCTTCATCAAATGTTTGGTTGATATAGTACTAAAGATTGAGAGGCACACAATATTTTAGGGAGAATTACCATCTTAATAAGCATTGATTGTTCTTCCATGGCAAAGAATATTGTTTTCCAATTTGTGACTAAATTTAAAATTTTATCAAAAACCTGTTGACAATTTGTACCATTTCTTTACTATTAGACACAATGGTTATACCAAGTTATTTCATTTGATCGCTATTCCAATTGAAATTAGAATACTTTTTGTATATATTTTTTATTAATTAATAATTAATAATCTACTTGTTCTATTAGGATTAAATCTTAAGTTAAACATTTCTTCAAACTGACTCATAGAGCTAATTATATGTTTTAATGAATTTTCTATATTTCCTATTGTTAGTAAAATATAATCAGCAAAGAGCTGAATCTTTAGTTGGAAATCTTTTTCTATTTTGATACCATTAATGTTCTTATTGGGTCTAACACTAATAGCAAAGGATTCTATAGCTAATTGAAAAGTAAAACTGATAATGGACAGCCTTGTTTTGTGCCTTGTTGTAACTTAAAGGAATTAGAAACAAAATAACCTATTTTAACATAAGTACAAGAATTATTGTATAAATTAGAAATTAATGCAATTAGCTCAGGTGAGAAATTATATACTTTAAGTGTTTTAAACAGGTACAACCAATTAACTGAGTGAAAAGCCTATTTAAATCGAGACTAATGATAGAAAGTTATTTGTTTTTATATGTATAGTCTATTAATGTGTGTATTCTTATATTATTCTGTACATACGTATTTAAAATAAACTCAGTTTGATCACTGTTAATTAGTTTAGGTACAAGTAGATTAAAAATTAACATGAAAAAAATTGACATGAACATCTTATAGTCCACATTTAAAAGTGAAATGGGTCTGTATGATGTAGATGATATAAGGGAATATTTCCATGACCACTTAATCACTATGCCAACATCTCACCCTTGTAGACATAAAAGTTGTTTTTATTTCTCTATAGACCTTATCTAATATTTCAACTGCATCATCCTCTAGTATTTTATATAGTTCTGGTATAGGACTATCTACGCCTAGTGCCTTATTATTGTTAACCTTTTATTTGATCTTTTATTTCTGTTAAAGTGAATGGTCTATCAAATTTTATTTACTCACTTGTTATTTTATTATTTATATTTTCCCTTAGAAAAGTTTCAACTATATCATCATTAGCTAGGCTATTTGTATTATTATTTATATTTTTATAAAATATTTTAAAGCCCTCAAGAATACATTTGATATTTGTTCTTCTTTCTTTTTTATTATTTATATGTGTTAAAATGTATTTGATATGATTTAGTTTATTCATTTTCTTTGATCTAAGAGCAAGTTTATGCAAGCTTAAATGGTTTACTGAATATGCCTGAACTTTTCATTTTTTCCAGGTTTATTGAAACTTTATGATTTATAATTTCAAAATGTTTTGCATTTAAGTTTTTAAGTTCACACTGACTGATAATGTCATTTGGTTTTAGATTTAACTTTAGTGTGTCTATTTTGCTACATAGTGTATTCAATTATTTGCCTCATTCTCTTCTTTTACTAATATACCAGCTTGTAACTTTTCCATTTAAGTAAGCCTTTAATGAATCCTACAGAACAATGTCAGATACTTCAACATTCATGTTTATTTCTAGGAAATCTTTGATCTCTTTAACATACCAATCCTTGAAAGTTTTTATTTTAATAATGCATGCTGGTAATCTCCTGTGATGTATTAAATTCTCAGTTTTAAAATAATATTAAAGATTATAGTATTAATGGTCTGATAATGGACATGAAACTGTTGAAACTTCTCTGATATGTGATAACCGATTTGAGAAAAAAATGATCTATATTTGCTTGTGTTACATATCTATATGAATAATGGTTAGAGTGAAGTGACTTTGTTTTCCTTAGTTCATATATATCCTTTAAAGTTATTAGATTTACAAAATGTGCTAAGAGTTTGGCTGAAGATGTTATTCTCAGCATTCTATCTGCAGTGAAATCTTTGTCTGATAAAATACAATTAAAGTTCCCAGCCATTATGACTTTACCTGTCATGTAATAAGCTAGAGTGTCTAAGTATGTCTTTGCATCTTTAGCTCCAACCCCTGAAATCTAATAAGAGTTCACCAATGTATATAGTTTTATGTTCCACTCAGTTATAAAAATGCTTAACATGCCATTTTTATCAATGTAGGTATCTTTTACTTTAGGTATTACTGGTGATTTCTTCCATAAAATTAGGGTGCCTCTTCTTTTAACTCAAAAGCCAGAACCTGCTAAAACCAAACAATTCATTAGTGACAGTTTATTTACATCTTTGTTAAGTAAATGTGTTTCCTGTAGAAATACTATTTGAGTTTTATGTAATTGCAATTAATATTAATAGAGGTGCATTTAAAAGTATTTATATAAGAGAGAAAAACAACATAGATGTTATTAAATCACATTTATGTACAGGACATATTATATACTTTATATATAACATATGAAATCTTCAGCTATGGACAAAACATTTGAAACAAATAAAAAGTTAGCTAATGATATAACCCTAAAACATTCTACCATAGAATAACGTATTCCTAATTTGTTGAAAAAGATGAGCAAACTACCTCTCAAACTCTCCATTAGACTAACAACGCTTAGCTCATGTTTTTGCTTCATATTAATGTGTCTCATATTTTTTGTATGCATCATCTTAAAAAAGCCTGTCAGTGAGTTATGAATAAGAAAAGTTAAACAGGTGTTAAGAATATTTATTATAAGTTGCCCAGACTGAATATCTCTACAATCATCATTCCCTGTACTTCACATTATCTCCCTGGTCTACTATAGTCAGGAAGTCAGTTGCTATTTTCATATTTATTAATTTATAGGTCAGATGATTTTATATTGTTCTATTTTATTTACTATGTGTAAAGCTGTTCGCAGGATCATATGTTCATAAATTTTATCAGGCAAATTACCTTTGTGGCTCATTTTAAACCCAGCCAATTACCCCATGCAAGAATCAAACCCTGCACCTTGTGCTTATAAGGTGAACGTCTTAACCACTATACCAACCTCTCACCCTCATAAACATATTTATATTCTTTAACTGTATACATATTCACTTATTCTGATCTCTTTCTATTTCTGTTTGTATACTGTGTCTTGTACTACTACTATATTCCTAGGTTTTATATTGTATCTATAATCCTGCTGTAGAGTATCATATAATAGAACATTTGTATTTAACCTTATATATTTGATACCCGTTAATCTAGCACTACTGTTAGAATCAGTCCTATTTTTTCTTTAAGTGTTATCTCTAATAGTATCTGAACAGACATGTGAAAACCCTTCCCTTTTAAGATTCAAACTTTCCATAATAAATTGTTCTGAGATATTAAGCTTTATTATCATTAAAAAGAGACAATAACAGAGAAACACAATCCTAAATTTTTTAATAGAAATGTTTTTCTATAGACTAGTATATAAACTATCTTTTTGGTATACTACAAGCATTCAGAACTAATAACTGACGGTGGTTTAGAAGGCAATTCACTATATTTTGCTTATAATCTAACTTGTATTCATTGACATCTTAGTATATTATTCAAAATATTATAATATTTATTTTTAGACAGAAAGAAGTAACCTGGAAAGTTATTAGAATTTTCAGAACTCCTGCAGCTTCACAAAACTGCTCAGGACACTAATTAAGCTGCTTTAAACTGGTTCTCATCATAAGGGCTTGCAAATGAACAATTTATTAGCTATAATGCACACAAAAATGTTCACCAGTGAATCCAAGCCACCTCTACATTATACAGCAATCCCTCAAACCCCTCCTAACCACTAAAACTCCAACAAAAAAATCAAAGTATGTTAACCACTAAAAAGCTATTGTATTTGAAGAAATAACATTTAATGATTCAGTAAGCACTATTTTATGATTTTTAATATAAAGCAGACTGTCATTTTTTAAAGAAGACATAGCATATAAACTCGCATTAAAAGAATGACAGTTATGTGTGATCCAGATTTTTATGCGATAACATTCCAATAATGACTTTATACATTACACTTTCTCATCCAGGAAAAAAGAGGTCATTGTTCCCCTCTACTCATCACTCATTGGACCCATTATAGAGTACAATGCCCCTTTTGGTATGTACCTCACAAGACATCTACAACAACTGGAAAGGCCACAGAAATACCTCACAAAGAGTATTACCAGCCTCAAACAGATGCCCTATGCAGACCGTCTCAAAAAACTCCAGCTTTACTCTGTCGCATATCGCCTACTCAGAGGCGATCTCTGCCTAACATACAAAGCTATGTCAAACCCAGAGCTGTTGGACATGCTCCACGTAAAGAAATCCCAATACCCCCAAGCTACACGCTCTAGGGACCTAAACCTTGTCACCACAATAAAAAGAACATGCTGGAGGGATAGATTCCTGTCCCAGAGACTTCCCATACTCTGGAACAAACTACCTATCTATATAAAACGAAGCTTCTCATTAGCACTCTTCATGAAAAATCTTGATGATTGGATGTGAGATAGGAAATTCACCATGAGGATCACTTCTGTGGCTCTGCTTGACAGGGGCACAGGAAAATAATTTCCTTGGGTGGCAAAAGCCAGGGTACCGTTTGGCTAGGCTTATATAGGCCCTAGGGCCAATAGCCTAGTACCTACCTATGAACCTATGAACATGTAAGAAACTATATTTTTTTAAACTTTGTTTATAACATAGCATGTCTTTCCTGGGTGCTATTCCATGTCAAGTATGCAATCAGTAGCACACTACTGGACCATTTTAAAAACCCAGAATATAACTTAATATGTCTCTTTAGTGTCATTTGTTGCATCATGTATTATATTTAATAATACATTACTCAGTTATGCCAAAACAACAGAAAGAGTCCTACCTAACACAAGTTCCATGATAATAATGATTAACTTTTAATAAAATGAATAGTTTAACCTTTTAAATTTTAAATGAAAATAAGTGGCTTTAATTTCAAATATAGCTAAAAGAATCAAATTCTAACATTTTAAACAGGGAACTAGTAACCATTTGAAGTAGGGAAAGAAATAAATGATTTATCTTGTAAAAAATAATATTCAGCACTTGTTCATAAGTATTCAAGCACTTATTTAAATTAATAAGATTTCATAACCATAAAATACACTGATTTTCATTTGTCCTTCAAATTTTTTTACTGTTTTTGTCTTTTATTGACTAACCATCTCTTGTTGCATTTCTCTTTGCAAAGTTGATAGATTCCATTCCATTTCTTCATTTTTTTACTAGGATTGTATTTTCCTGTATAAAGTCTATTGCATCTTCCAAGGTGTTAAAAATCTTTCATTCTAGAAGACAAATCCTTATTTTTGCTGGAAACAAGATTTGTGCTTTAATACTGTTTTTCTTTAATCTTTTTAACAAGTGGCATACATTATTTTCTCTTTGATGTCACTAATGTTGAATAGTCATCATCAAATCTTACAGTATTTTCTTTAAATTTGACTGAATTATTAGTCCATGCTGCTTTTAAGACTAAATCCTTATCCTGACTTGAGCAAAATCTTGCAATCACTGACCTTGGTGATGGTGTTTTGTTTTTGTTTTTTTTTTTTTTAAGATGAGCTGGAAAGTGATCTATGTGCCCTTTCAATACCAAAAGAAAAAGCTCCGGGAAGGTTCAAAGTTTTAGGCAGCCAGGTATTAAGGAACTGAATCATACTTCTTCTTTGTTAGGAATCCCGTAAATCCTGACGTTATTCCTTCTAGATCTGATCTCCAAGTGTTTCAAAAGAAAGTCAGTGTTATCCTTATTTTCAAGTAATGTTCCATCAAAATCAGACATTGCCTCTCCTATACTCAAGATTTGTGATGATTGTTGTTTAAGAGACTCACTCTGCACTTCAACTTGTTTTTTACATTCCACTTTAAAATTGTCCATTTTGCTTTCTAATTTATCTAGCTTTACAGATAACTCACCGATGTTACCTAACATAGCCTGCATGCCTTTTTTCATTGTGCTGTCCTGCACACAGGGCTTAGAGTGGCTCATTCTGAAACAAATTAGTTCTTTCTAGTTTTCTTGACAGTTTTTTTTAGTAAAAATCCTGACAGAGATGTTAAAATGAAGCAGAGCTAAAAAAACAGTGTTGTTAACTGCTCAGAATCTTGGCCATGCCCCCTTCAGGACACATTTGTGTGTGTGTGTGTGTGTGTGTGTGTGTGTGTGTGTGTGTGTGTGTGTGTGTGTGTCTTTCTATATTTATATATAGATATATGCATATGTATATGTGTGTGTGTGTGTGTGTGTGTGTGTGTGTGTGTGTGTGTGTGTGTGTGTGTGTGTGTGTGTGCATATACATGTATGGCTCTACTTCACTTACCTGAACGCCCACATCACCGACTTCCACTTTACCGAGACGAATACACCGACAAACCAGAAGACCGACATCTGAAACACCGACTTCTGACTCGAGGTAAGTAATCCTTTGGCCATCCCGAAAAAAAAAAAAGTAAACCCACCCACACTCCCCTAACTAAATATACCAACTCCGAGATCACTCTACCATGGAGGTAAGGGGCAAAGTTCAACAGGATGGCCAAGCAGTTACTTACCTCAAGTGGAATGTCAGTGTTCTGGATGTTGGTCTTCTGGTTTGTCGGTGTATTCGTCTCAGTAAAGTGGAAGTCTGTGATGTGGGTATTCAGGTAAGTGAAGTAGACCCACTTGTGTATGTAGATATAGATATAATATATATATATATATATATATATATATATATATATATATATATATATATATATATATATATATATATATATATATATATATATATATATATATATATATATATATATGTACATACATACACATACAGAGAGAGAGAGATATGCATACAAATGATGCATATACATATGCATATGCATATATATTGCTGCATCAAGATTGATGTAAATCTTTACAAGCGAACTCGCAACAAATACTAGAGGTACCATGCACTGATAGTGGTTACATCTGCTGCTTGTACTTACCTCTCTCACACAAGGTGAACTCAAATTAAGTAGCTTGGGGGCTGGGCTGCAGCTATGATGAGGAGCTGCACATCATTCACACTAGCCTGGCCGCATGCATGTATGATTAACATTGCTGCTCATTGCACATACAATGTAAATAGTGCTGGCTTGGTCACAGCTGTGGATGTATCATTTATATGACTCGCCTGGATGGTTTTCTTACTGCCCTAACATGTACGTTTCTGAACTAACAGAACAATATTTAAATGAAAATAACACTACAAGAAAACATTACTGAAAAAAAAAAAAAAAAAGAACAGTAAAAGAAACCGTATAAAACTCAAATATGATTATATAGAAAGTTGATCTGTTAGCTCATTTTAGGAAAAATTTTTGCTATTTTAGTTGCATTCAATAATATATATATATATTTGCTACATTATGAACTTCAGAATGACAGCAAGTAAGTCAATAAACAGTCTGAGAAGTCACAGCTTGGGTTCAATGCCAGTCAATGCAAGATCATGCATTTTGTCAACGGTAGCTTAAAGTTCAACTAACGTGTTAGTCATGGTACTGGGAAGGATGAAAACAGCAGAAAGGTCTTGCAGTTGTTGACATATTAAGGATGAGCCACTCTGCTTAATGTAGAGAGTAGTGTCAAGGGTGAAGAGGGTGCTCAGATATAGACGTGCAGCATGAGGTCTTGAGAATCACAATCCATTCTTCTACTTCACAAGATACTGTTTAGGTCTCACCTTAGATTATTATATTCAGATCCAGAAATCTTACCTGAAGAGGGCATCGGGACCTTTGAGGAAGTTCAGATATAGATAACTACGGTCACTCTGAGGCAAAAGATGCAATACAACTGTAAGCAATCTAAAAATTAAATAATGGAAGAAAAACAAAACAGAAACAGTACAGAGACTTGTTTTAATTCTGAAATGCCATACCTTTCTTCACAAAATGGAAATGACTCCTCAAAATTCACTCATGCACGGGGTACGGAATATGATTTTTTAGGAGGAAGCCAGGAGAGGGTAGGATAGCTGAAAAGCAATGGAAGGAGACAGGAAAGTGAGAGAGATGCTTACTAATTAACAGCAGCCTTGCATGGATGTGACATAGGTTCATAGGTAGGTACTAGGCTATCGCCCAAGGGCCTAAGTAAGCCTAGCCAACAAGGTTCCCTAGCTTACGCCACCCAAGAAAGTTAATTTCCTGTGCCCCTGTTGAACAGAGCCACAGAAGTGATCCCCCTGGGGTGTATTTCCTATTTCCCATCCACTCATCAAGATTTTTCTTGAAAAGTGCTAATGAGGAACTTTGCTTGACATAAATGGGTAGCTTGTTCCAGAGTATAGGAAGTCTCTGGGACAGGAATCTATCTCTCCAGCATGTCCTGTTTATTGTGGTGACAAGGTTTAGGTCCCTAGAACGTGTAGCTCAGAGGGACTGGGATTTCTTTAGGTGTAGAATGTCCAGCAGCTCTGGGTTTAACATAGCTTTATATAAAGTAAAATTAGAAGAACAGGTTACACTCTTAGCTGGGTGATGTTTTTTTTTATTTAGCACTTTCATCAGTTAATAAAACAATGACTTCTTCAGAATGTTGTAACACACTTTACATCCACCTAATATAATACCACATGTTTAATCAATAAATCAGTTAACTTGTCCCAACCTCCAATAACATTTTTAAAACCTTTTTAAAGCCATACCCCCTATTAAATAATAACTAATATTAAGTTGCATTACAAAAATACAAAACCCTATATTTGATATATATGTACACATTCCTTAAAAGCAATTCATATAAAAAGTATTTTGCCACAATTGTTAAGAAAATTTCATTAAAAAACTATATAAATAGCCAAACAAGATTTGAGACAGAATAACTAATATACACATAATTAATGTGTTTTTTATTACAAATGGTAATCTGATTTTTAACCTGAGGTAACTAGATAGAGAAACTACCTCATTCAGTCCAGGAGGGGCTTGTGGAATTAACCCTAAATTGCCTCATCATTTCCTTGAACTCTAGGAATAGGTCAGTTGCCCCCCCCCCCCCATTACATTCAAGATGTTCAAATATTGTAAATTTAAAACAATGCTCTGGAAATTTAGTAATGTGCTTAGCAAGGGCATTGTTGATGTTTCCCTTCCCAATGTTATACATATGCTGATATAGCCACAATCTGAAGGAGACTTTTATCTTACCAATGTAGAATCTGTTGCAAATTTGACATAGTGCAATATAGACTGCATTTTTGGTACCACAATTATTTGTGTGTACTAATTTCACCATACCGTACCCAGGAATGTTCACTCTATCACCCTCTAAGATGAATTTACACTGCGAACAATGTCCAAATTTCCTGGTGCATCCACTAGTGTGAGATCCTGCCCACACCTTATTCCTTTCTAATATATTCTTAAGACTAGTGTCTTTTTTATATATCACTAATTGTTTTCTACCTACTGCATTACCTAGTTGTTCATCATGTTGTAGGATAAACCAGTTCTTAAAAAGGACATCCCTAAATAGGGAATACTGTGGGGTATATGTCAGGATCATAGCTTTCTTATACACACCATGGTTGCTGTCACTACCATCCATAACTGCACCTTGTGTACCACCTCCATTGCCAAGACCCAACAATGGGTAAAAATGTCTTGATATTCTTTTTTTGGTAACTTCTTCTAGTACAGGTTTTACAGATCCCTGCGGGTATCCCCTTTTTTCCAACATACCTAACAATTTGTCTCTTTCATCATAAAATGTATCTAACTCACTAACCATTCTTGCAAGCCTTATGCCCTGCCCCTTAACCAGGAACCTTTTTTTAAACAGGGGGTGGCCATTATTGAAATGGCGATATGCTACAGAGTAAAGCTGGAGTTTTTTGAGACGATCAGTGTAGGGTATCTGATTGAGACCAGTAATCCCATTTGTGAGGTACTTCTGTGGCCTTTCCAGCTGCTGAAGATGTCTTGTGAGGTACATTCCAAAAGGGGCGCTGTACTCTATAATGGGTCTAATAAGTGCCGAGTAGAGGGGAACAATGACCTCTTTTTTCCTGGATGAGAACACTTTTATAATGAGGTGTGCTACATAGAAAGATTTCCTGACTACTGTGGTGATGTGATTATCAAAGGAGAGACTGGGTCTCTTATCACACATTCGGCATTAAGCAGACTGCCGTTTATGTGGTAGTTCATGGGTACAGAGTTTTTAACAAAGGGGATAACAATGCACTTTTTGGCATTGAGCTTGAGCTTGAGGCCATGCCTCTGTCACCAGGCATCTGTCTCAGTGAGACCCTTCTGCAGGATGTCCACATCATTTGGGGACTCGACTAGGGCTCCTAGTTTGCAGTCATCTGAGAACTTCATTAGTCAGAGGCCTTCTGTGTTAGCCTGTACTTCAGAGAAGTAGATACCAAACAGGAGAGGTCCCAGGACTGAACCCTGTGGTACTCCATTTGTCACTGATTTGAAGTCAGATTTGGAGTCTGCAACGTTTACAGTATGGGTTCTGTCAGTAAGCCAGTTGGCAACCCATCTTGTGACGTAGGTATTTATACCTAGTTTACTGAGTTTAGCTATAATTCCAAAATGGGGGATGGTGTTGAAAGCCTTGGCAAGGTAGGATAGGCTGTATGAACCACCTTACCCTCGTCTTCAGCTTTGGTGACTGCCTCAAAGAAGTCGATCAGGTTCAGAAGGCATGATCTGCCTTTCACAAACCAGAACTGGGTGGGGTCCAGAGTTTGGAGGTTACAATGTCTTTGTTTATGAGTTCCATGATGATAAGTTTCATGGCCTTACAGACCAGGCTCGTCAGGCTAATAGGGAGACAGTTCCCAGGATCAGTGGTGGCTTCCCTTTTGTGGAGTGGGATAACTATTGCTGTGCACCATTCAGTGGGCACAAAGCCTGACATGAGACTATGATTGAACATGATGGATAGGTGGGGAGCCAGTTTGTTCTGAAATTCATGTAAAACTCAGCCTGGGATTTTGTCCGGTCCCATGGATGCTGTGTTTTTGGTTTTAGAGAGTGCAGCTTTTACCTGCATAGATGTGATTACAGGGACTCTGCATTCTTCTTAAATATATATATATATATATATATATATATATATTTATATACAAGATATATATATATATATATATATATATATATATATATATATATATATATATTTATATATATATGGACCCTTTAGGGGGTGAGAGGGGGGTAAAGTTAGCACTGAACCTATCTGCCAGGATGTTGGCAATATCAGTTGGTTCTGTACTTTTCATGCCATTGTGCTGTAACTCAGAACAGATCTGGGTGTTGCCATTGAGATTCCTGACATAGCTATAGGATGCTTTGTGGTTGCTCTTAGAATCAGTGGTAATTTTGTTTTCATAGCTAGCTTTGGAGGATCTTATAAGGGATCTCAGCTTCTTTCTGAGGCTTACCAGGGAGCTCCTCCACTCATGGGATTTTACTCTCTTTTGCAACAGTTTCTTCCTTTTGTTGTACAGTTTGTTTATGGCAGGAGACCACCAGATTGGCTTCCTTTTTTTGGAGGATAGCATCTTGGTTTTGTTTGGGATAGCACAATCCATGCACTTGTGTAAGTGCTTATAGAGTGCATTTGTGTAGGATTTGGCAGCCAGAACTGTATTGTCCATCTGTATGGGTGTCATGAAGTTCACCACTTCTGTCTTAAGAAGCATGAAGTTGGCTTTGGAGAAATTTTTTACTGTGGTTCCCTTAATGGTGGGTGGGGCGGGATGCAGATATCTAGGGTGATTAGCTTATGGTTGGATCTGACCAATGAGGAGTTGACTTAAGGTGTGGAACACCGGTCATGCATGTTGGTAATGACTAGGTCTAGGATATTGTTGCCCCTGGTGGGGGTGTGGATAAGTTGATCCAGGACATTGGAATTTATGAATTCCAGAAAGCGTTGAGCAAAGGAGTTGATACATGAGTAGTTTTTCCAGTTAATGGTGGGGTAGTTGAAATCACCCATTATTAGGGTGTTTGGCTGAACCCTAATATTTTACAGTATATCAAGAAAAGAGGAATAGGAATCCCGGGGCATGGTGGGGGATCTGTAGCAAGCTACAATTTGGATTGCAGTTTTGCCCAGAGTTAGTTGCACTTGGATAACCTCGGATGCATTATGCTGTGCAACTAGCCTGGAGGTGTAGATATCCTTAATGAATATGGACACACCTCCGCCTTTGGTGTTCTGGTCCAGGTTAGATGACTGAAAAGTGTGGTATGAGTTATAGCTTGGAAATGCAGGGATGCTCTCTAGAGCCTTGAACCAAGTCTCAGTCACTGCACAGATATCGATGTTCTCCATTTTAAGGAGTGCCTCGAGTGAGTGCATTTTGAGATTTAGACTTCTCACATTGAGTATCATTACCCTCAGTTTTTGCTTGCCTGTTCCTGTTATGGTGGTGAATTTGTCATTTGAACCTTGCCTAAAAAAAGCAGTATAGGGGTGGCAAGACCCTTAGCCAGTATCCAGAATTCCAGGGGCGTCAGGTGCAGGCCATCTCTGGCAAAGCATCATGGTCTGTCAACCATGTCATCCCAGGCAGACAGATACTGGATCCCCTTTGAATGACACCAGAAGCTTAGCCAATTGTTGAAGTCAATCATTTTGTCCTTGTACTTCAGTATCATTCTAGGTGATGGCAGGATGCTACTCAGGGCTAGGGTCATACCTGCCTGCACTACAAGATCGGAGAGCTCTTCCATGTCCTTTTCATGTAGTCCAGGGAGGTATGTCTCAGGTCGTTCCCATCAACACGGACAATGACAGAGTCATATTTGTACATATGGAATGACCTGAGTACATGGGTTATGTGGCAGATCCTGGCACCCGACAGGCAGCTGACAGTAACCTTCTCCTTCTTTAGCCTGGTGAGTGGAACATCAATGTGCCTGACTATAGAGTCACCTATGACTAGTGTGTTGGGTACGTTGTTTTGCCTTATGGGCTGTGGTTTATTGGCACACTAAGTCTGTTGGCTATGTGTCATTTGGGTTGTGTTGGGAGGTGGAGGTTGCTTTCATTTCTGCTTTGGAGGTCTCTGTTGCTTGAGCAGATTATTATTGAGAGCCTCTGTGTATGTTTTTGTGTTTCTATTTGTGGATTTTGGTGATGTAGGTTTAGTGGAACTATGTGATGAGTGTGGTGTGGTGCAAATGTTTACCTTCTCCTTTTGACTGTCAAGTTCAGTCTTGGTTGGAAAGAGCTTTACCTCCAGTTTGGCTAGATAAGTGCATCTCTCACAGGTTGTGGTGTTGGGTGGTAGGAAGAGAGGGCTGTCTGTGTACATGAGGCAATTGCTACATTGCCCCAAGATGCCCAAATTCATCAGATAGACAGGAGAGAACACTGGAAGCTGACCCTTGGACATGCCTGAAAAAAATTACTTTCCTCTAGACAAGTGAGGAAAGTGAGCATAAGAGCTGTTTTTCTCTAAGCAAGTGAGGAAAGTAAGTACAAAAACTGTTTTCCTGTAGGTAAAGAGGAAGTTCGCATGCTGTGGTAATTTATAGCTTATGTAGTGCTAACAACAAGTTCTGAACAAGTGCTGAGCATGAATAAGCAAATTCAAGTGTTAAAACTAAGAATCTGTACCTGGATCTTGTGGTAAATAGGCTACCTAGTGCCTACCACTCCCACTGATAAGCTAGAATGCTTCCCTCCAAAACATAAAGGCCTGGGGGGCTCAGAAGCTTACAAACAATCCTGGATACAGCAAATCTGTATCTGGACTAGACTTGTTACAGGAAAGGTGGGAAACAAGCACAAACATGGGTTTTTAAACCAGAAAGTTGAAAGAGATGGAAAAACTGCCCAGACGTCCAATAAACTACAACTTCTGAGCCAGAAACCACTCTTTTGGTAGATAGGCTACCTAGTGCTTACCACTCTGACTGATAATCTAGAAGGCTACCCTCCAATACAGAAAGGCATGGGGGGCTCAGAAGCTTACAAACAGTCCTGGATACAGCAACTCAGTATCTGGACTAGACTTGTTCTAGGAAAGAAAGGAAGCAAGCTCAAATGCAGGCTTTTAAACCAGTAAGTTGAAAGAGATGGAAAACTGCCAAATAGCCAATAAACTACAATTTCTGGGCCAGAAACCACTCTTGTGGTAGATAGACTACCTAGTGCTTACCACTCCAACTGATAAGCTAGAAGGCTTCCCTCCAACACAGAAAGGCTTGGGGGGCTCAGAGGCTTACAAACAGTCCTGAATATAGAAAATCTGTATCTGGACTAGACTAGTTACAGGAAAGGTGGAAAACAAGCGCAAACACAGGATTTTAAACCAGAAAGTTGAAAGAGATGGAAAAACAGCCCAAACAGCCAATAAACTACAATTTCTGGTCCAGAAACCACTCTTGTGGTAGACAGACTACCTAGTACTTACCCCTCCCACTGATAAGCTAGAAGGCTCCCCTCCAACACAGAAAGGCCTGGGGGGCTCAGAGGTTTACAAACAGTCCTGAATACAGCAAATCTATATCTGGACTAGACTAGCTACAGGAAAGGTGGGAAACAAGTGCAAATGCAGGCTTTTAAACCAGAAAGTTGAAAGAGATGGAAAACTGCCCAAACGGCCAATAAACTACAATTTCTGGGCCAGAAACCACTCTTGTGGTAGATAGGCTACCTAGTGCTTACCCCTTCCACTTATAAGCTAGAAGGCTTCCCTCCAACACAAAAAAGGCTTTGGGGGCTCAGAAGCTTACAAACAGTCCTGGTTACAGCAAATCTGTAGCTGGACTAGACTAGTTACAGAAAAGGCAGGAAACAAACTTAGAAAAAAATTTTTTGAAAGTGGAAAGGGAGAAAGAAGAAACAGAAGATAATTCAAAATTAAGGACCTAAGTGGCTTGCCCTTCACAAATGTTCTCTCTGTATTTGGTAGAATGAGCTAGTGACACTAGACTGGAATAGAGCTGGGATAGAGCTGAACAGATGGTACTGGTAGGAGTGTCTGAAATCAAAATATGATCTCACTGTACTCGGTTGAGTGAGAAAATGAGATAGACCCAGGAGGAGTTTTCAAACACAAATTTACAGGAGGGGCGGGCAATTCAAAAGCCACCAAGATTAATACCAGAACAAGAACGGGGAGGGCAGGTGGGAAAATAACTGCAGAGACAGAGAGAGACCACAGTATTCTATGAAACAATTAAATAGAAAAATAAATAACTACAGAGAGACACAGACCACAATAATCAATGAAACAATTAAATAGACAGAAAAATAAAATGCAGTACAATCTTTAATGCTGCAAGTTTGTACTTAACTCAGCTAGTAATGCAGTTGATTGTAGGTATATAGCAGAAGCCAAACAACTCAGATATTGAGCAGTAATAAATTCAAAAATATGTGACTATCACTTATAAATACAGAGAAACCCTCTAGGCTAAGAGTTTAACACTGAATACCAATGAAGTGAAACACAATAGTCCCCACTTACTGCAGAGACAGAGAGAGACCACAGTA
Source organism: Protopterus annectens (assembly GCF_019279795.1). NCBI lineage: Eukaryota > Metazoa > Chordata > Ceratodontiformes > Protopteridae > Protopterus > Protopterus annectens. Next base: position 1,571,475,422 of record NC_056739.1, on the reverse strand, counting down.
TTCTATGAAACAATTAAATAGAAAAATAAATAACTACAGAGAGACACAAACCACAATATTCAATGAAACAATTAAATAGACAGAAAAATAAAATGCAGTACAATCTTTAACACTGTAAGTTTGTACTTAACTCAACTAGTAATGCAGTTGATTCTAGGTATGTAGCAGAAGCCAAACAACTCAGATTTTGAGGAGTAACAAATTTAAAGATATGTGATTAACACTTATAAATACTGAGAAACCCTCTAGGCTAAGAGTTTAACACTGAATATCAATGAACACAATAACCCCACTTACTTCAGAGACAGAGGGAGACAACAGTATTCTATGAAACAATTAAACAGAAAAATAAATAACTACATAGAGACACAGACCACAGTATTCAATGAAACAATTAAATAGACAGAAAAATAAAATGCAGTACAATCTTTAACACATACAACGAAATCCTTTATTTCACATACTCATATTCTAGCTGCTCTCAGCTGTCACTTGCAGCTGAATGTGCATGTGTATACTTGAGTATGAGAATTTCAGGTAAACATGTAGTCTCTAAATGTATTTCCTTTGACCTGAGGCAAGCTTGGAGACAATATATATTTAGAGATCATGGGTGTGGAGGCATAGTTCCCACATTATGAGTACAAGGGGGCATGCCCCCTGCATAAAACACTGTTTGTTAAGTTGCTGCCAACTGCAAATAGAAGCAGTTTTGAGCAACTGGCAGTGGGTTACTGGGAGATGAATAAATAACACTTGTTACTAATTAAAGTAGTTCTCTTTAATTATCAAAGCTATGTGCCTGCATGCTTACTTCTTCCATGTTCATGTTGTGTGGCAGTGATTAAGTCACAAATCAGATCAGAGATTCTTCATCATTCCTGAAAGCAGCTAACTGCACCCACTGATTTGTAAGACAGCTGTCTGAATGAAGAAACATTGTGCTTTCCCTTCATCTCCCCCTTACTTCAGTCCCAATGCCCCTATCTAGCCAGCTCTCTCTCCTTTCTGTCCTAAACCTTATGCTGCTGACCCTTGTATGTCCCCATGAAACAACCCTGCCTTTCTCCAACTCATAGCTTTCTCTCACTCTGTCATGCCCCCCACATGCAATGTCATACATGTACATGTAGTGCTTTTCCATCATCAGCCCACCTAAAGCACATCATGACTACTTATGTTGCAAATAACTCCCTGCCTCACACCTATATCGCCTCTATTCCTCACTATTTTTCCTTTTCCTTTTGCCCCCCCCCCCATTTGAAATCTGAGTCATACTTTATCTGTTCTCTAAACCACAGCACAGCACATCTTTCTCTAGGCTGTAATGCTTTCAGCAGATTGTGATGTCTACCACTGTATAACAGTTTCCTCAACTAAGCAATTGGGTACATTACTTAACCAACATTGGATGGGTATATTCGAGCTGCTAGTAAACATCTGTTTTCAACAAATCCATATAGCTAATTCTTATTCAGTAAAGCAATCAACTGACAATCCACAAGAAGACTTTCTACCACTGATTTTTTTTCAAGACTCTGTCAGGTTTATGACCATAGGTAAGACCTGTGTAATAAGCACTTTCTTTATGTCACTGAAATAAAACCCAAGTCTGTAGGATTTATATAATTTTCAATATATTCCCTTGTTTACTTTGAAATACTTTGTAAAGAAATGGCAGCAGTTTATATCTGTAAAGTACTTTAGTATTAAACAATATGATATTGGAAATAGCAAGATCATGTTGATCTTTAGTGGTATGGTGAAGTATAATATTGGTGAGGAATTAGTAAATTAATTCTGATTTAAGTGTATGAATGGCTCTGACCATCAGTTTATTTGTACTCTTTATCGTCAACCAGTCTGAACCATAACCCCCCCCCTTAATTTGTTTTGAAATACTAACTACATCAGCAAACAATAATGAATGGCTATCTGTATACAGTGCAATTCTGCTACCTTAAATTAGACTTTGACACTGTGGCTTGAAATAAGAAAATTGACACCCGCATATTTCAGGACTGAGCTTACTCAGTGTGAAGAACCACAACTGTTTTAACATATTATTAAAATATGTTACGACTGATATTCAAAAAGTTTAACAGCATTGATGTTCCTTGACACATTATAACCATAGCTAATAATTATTGTCTACCTAGACAGAAAAGTACAGCTGTTATGACAATAGACGTGCAATCCTCACAACGACAGGCACAAATAGACTACACAGAGTATCCATAATTGAATTCTTTCAGAGAAAAATCATTATTTTTTAAACCACAGGTGTAAAATGCAAAGAAAGGCCACATGAGGTGAGAGTTACTAACTGTGAACCTTTCTTGATGATAGTAAGTGCCCTTGGTGACCTCTTGAGTTTCACTTTCAGGATCATTTAAATAAGCCAGCAGCATCTCAAAAGGTTGACAATTCATTTTAAGATCTGCTGACAACCTGCTATTCTTTATATAATGCATGGGTCCCCAAATGCCAGTCAAATAACTTCACACGGAGTACTACCCTGCAGTTATTTTTGCTGTGGTCTCTCTGATCTTTGCTTCACAATGTTCATGTTACAGCACCAGACTTTTCTTTTACCTCACTCTACTGTCACATTGAGTTATTAGAAGCAATAATTACTTAAAATTAGACACTGTCTAAAGAACTCTTACAGTATCTTTATGTCATCAAAACAGAAGTGAAGTGTCACAATCTTTATCCTTTACTTTAGTGTTTATACTGACCAAAGCAACCATTTTCAGGTTTTATTTATTTCAGAATAATTTCTAAACATACATTTTAGTAATTATCAGTATTAGTGGAAGATTTGTTGTAATACATTATGAATTATATGCCATTTCTTGTACTTAACCTAAATAAAAAAATGTAAAGCAAGTAAGCATAGAATTCTTGCATTTGTGATCCACTTTGTCTGTTTATATGAGGAACACTGTAGCTTGTCACGTGCTGTTTTGTCAGCACTTAAAGTGTTGTACATAATTGAATTGTACGGCTCATGTTGTCATCGGCTTTATGAATGAAGGTTTTTTTACACATATGAATTCAATGAATTCAAACAACACTAAACAGTAAGTTTTTTGATTTTTTTCTTTTTCTTTTTTTCTTATCTCCTTGGCACTTAAAATGTTTGCTTATCATTTTCCTTTCCAGTAACATCATTTGCGGAAAGTATTTTTGTAGTCACTTTACCATGAATGACATCATGGTACAATGACAGAAAATGAAGTACAAGAGATCTGTTGGCATTTTTGACATCAGACTACTAGCTATGAATGTATACCATCTAATACTATGCATCATATCCAAAAAATAATTTCAAACTTGCTGCTTAGAAAGGAAAAAAAAATTATGTTGTCTAAATAAATAAATTCCTATAGTAAGTGTGGTCCTTTGAATAGTGGAAAATTAGGTTTGATTAGGGGTAATATAGACCAAGTCCAAAATGACTGCATCTCAGGGAATTCATTTTTCTCTACAATACAACAATCTCGGAGTTAGTTCACATAAGAAGTAGGGATGTGGGTGTGCAGCCTCCACACTAAAAAAAAAACACTTTAATGTGTGAAAGCAGCTTTTGCCACCTGCTATTTGCAGTGAATTACACTTTTTTTTGCATTTTCAGGATCTGAACTGGTCTCCAACTTCCAATTGTGCACCATGCATTCTTATTCAAAACATGCATCAAAGAGGCTGTTGTAGGATGTTTTTTCAAAAAAAAGAAAAAAATATTTTACTGGGTAAGTCGAGACTTAAGAGTTTGATAAATGTGTAGGCTGAAGATATACATGGGGACCAACTCCTACCTCAGAACACTGAAACAAATTCTGTTCCTGCAGAACGTGTTTATTTCGTAGGTTCATAGGTAGGTACTAGGCTATTGGCCCAAGGGCCTAAGAAAGCCTAGCCAACAAGGTTCCCTGGCTTATGCCACCCAAGAAAGTTAATTTCCTGTGCCCCTGTCGAGCAGAGCCACATAAGTGATCCCTGGAGTGTATTTCCTATTTCCCATCCACTCAACAAGATTTTTCTTGAAGAGTGCTAATGAGGAACTTTGCTTGACATAGATGGGTAGCTTTCTCCAGAGTATAGGAAGTCTCTGGGACAGGAATCTATCCCTCCAGCATGTCCTGTTTAATGTGGTGACAATATTTAGGTCTCTAGAGCATGTAGCTTGGAGGAATTGGGATTTCTTAAGGTGTAGCATGTCCAACAGCTCTGGGTTTAACATAGCTTTATATGTTAGGCAGAGATCTCCTCGGAGTAGGCGATATGCTGCAGAGTAAAGCTGGAGTTTTTTGAGACAGCCAGTGTAGGGCATCTGTTTGAGGCTAGTAATCCTCTTTGTGAGGTACTCCTGTGGCCTTTCCAGCTGCTGCAGATGTCTTGTGAGGTACATTCCAAAAGGGGTGTTGTACTTTATAATGGGTCTAATGAGTGCTGAGTAGAGGGGAACAATGACCTATTTTTTCCTGGATGAGAAAGCTTTTGTGATGAGGTGTGCCACATAGAAGGATTTCTTGACTACTGTGGCAATGTGATTATCAAAGGAGAGACTACTGTCCACCTGGGTCCCAAAGTCTCTTATCACACATTTGACTGAGACCATAAGACTGAAGTTTTGAAACTTTGAAGGTTTTAAATGGAGATCGCCATACAGTGCAGAATGGGATATGGGGATTAATTCTGAAGAAGTCCCTATTATAGGGATGAAAGCACTTCACCTATACCTGTTGTGGCTTGGATTTTATCCTATGGAATAAACTGGATTTTAAAAGTATTTTGGACTGGTTGACTAACACAGTTACTTCACTGATGAACTTGTGTGGTTCTCAGAATGGGATATTTACTATTTTCCTCACTGTAGTGTGATCTCAGAGTTCGTATATTTAACTAGCAGGGGATGTGGGGTTGCAGGGGGACTTGACCCCTGCAAAAATGTAATAAGTTTTCGAAGTTTCAAAACTTCAGTCTTATGCTCTTGTCTGTTTGAAATTCGAAGTTTTGAAACGTTGACCTTCTGAATATATATATATATATATATATATATATATATATATATATATATAGTTCCCCCTCATATGATAGAATTTCTCTAAACTCAAAAGTCATAAACTCGAAACCAGAATCTCGAATTTAGAGAAACTCGAACATATGAAAGGGACAAAAAAAATTAACACCTTTCAAATGTTTTCGCAGGGGGGGTTTGCCCCTCTGCACCCCCCACGTGGGGGGCTGTGCCCCCCCTACTTAAATATACCTACTCCGAGATTGCACTATAGTGAAGGAAAGGGAAATCTCCCATTCTGCACTATACATGTAAGAGCAAAACGTAAGATTTTCCATTCCTCTGCTATAGTGCGGTCATGGAACATTCACAGTTAAACTGCTAGTTTACAGGGGGACCTGGCCCCCTGCAATAAGGTAAGTTAACTTTTTATTTTTTAAACCTAAGGCTCCCATTCACAATTTCGAGTGAATGGAAGTTTGAGATTCTGGTCTCAAGATTATGAATTTCGAGCTTCCATCCATCCGATCTTGTGAAGGGGAACTATATATATATATATATATATATATATATATATATATATATATATATATATATATATATATATATTAATATAGATATAGACAGACAGATAGATATATATAGATATAGATATAGATATAAATATAGATAAAGATATAGATATATATATAGTGGTTAAGGTCTTCGCCTCCCATGCACAAGGTACAAGGTTCGATCCTGACCTCCGACCAATGCCTGTTTGGAGTTTGCATGTTCTCCCTGTGTCTCTGTGGGGTTTCTCCCATGTTGGAAAATCATGCTGAGTGTTTCCATCTCAAACTCGCCAATAAATGGAGCTCTGGGCATCAGCACAGACTCTACATGGTGTCCTATAGGGGGAAGAGTTGTACAGACCAACCGCTTTGGGCATCTACTGTGGTGCTCAGTATCCTGAAGACAGGAGAACACAGATCACAGGCTGAGTGCTGTGGCAGGGCTAGCCACTCAATGGTGTAAAATATGACTCTAGGTGATTTGGTCATGTTGACTAATGTCACCAAAAATGGGCATGGGTAATTACTGGTAATAAGTGGGCTGAGGACCCGGCCTACTTTGAGCCACGCCACGGACCTGTGCTAACGGTGGGAGGGAGGGGTACATGTGCCCCTATTTTCCAGTGTGTGCCCACCACATTGCCCAGAAGCCCTGGGTCAATAAGCTACTGGCTGGCTGGTGTCTAGTTGCCCAGCCTGGGTTACCTGGGTGAAAGCAAGACATAAAACCAACCAACATACCAGACATGAACTGAGAATTGCTATGCTTAATGTAGGTTCACTGACAGGATGCAGCTTGGAGGTGGATGACAGGATGATACGGAGGAGGCTGGACATCCTATGTATCCAGGAGAAGAGATGGAAGGGCAGTGCAGCAAAGCCACTTGGCTTGGGATCCAGAGTCTACTACTCAGGTGGTGGGCAGGCTAGAAATTGTGTAGGAATTGTGGTGAGAGAGAGGCTCCAGAAGGCAGTTAGGGATATCATCAGAATTAATGACAGACTATGGCAGTTAGACTCCAGTGTAATGATAGGGCAGTATTCATAATCTCAGCCTATGCCTCATAGCAGGGTTGTGATAGTGAGGAAAAGAGTGAATTCAGAGAGCAGTTGTAGGACCTACTAGATAAAGCAGGACAACGTGAATTGGTGGGTGACTTGAATGCACATATCGGGACAGACAGAACAGGATATGAGGACTGGCTGGGTCCACACAGGTGGGGCAACAGGAATAAAGAAGGAGAAGCCATTCTAGACTTCTGTCTGGCATATGACTTGATAGTAGCCAACACATGGTTCAGAAAGAGAGACAGTAACAAGATCACATACAAGAGAAGTCAACATGCAACTCAGGTAGATTTCCTCCTAGCAAGGAAAAGGCACTGGGACAGAATCCATGATTGCAAGGTCATCCCCAGTGAAACAGTCGGCCAACAGCATAAACCACTGGTTGCCACAATCAGCTGCAAGCAGTGGTCAGAGAAGGCTCTGAGGTCAACAGAGACCAGGCTGAAGTCCTGGAAATTGACTGGAGAGAAAGAACAACAGTTCAAGGAATTACACAAGGCTCTAGCACCCCAAGAAGGGGAGGAAATAGGTGGAGCTGAAGAAGAATAGCAGCACCTAAAAACAGCATGTGTTAGGACTACAGAAAAGATATGTGGCCGAGCAAGGTATGGAAATAAGGTACATAAGGAAAGTTGGTGGTGGAATGCAGAAGTCCAGGAAGTCATCAAAAGAAAAAAGGAGTGCAGGAAGTAGTGGGAGACAGAAAAGACTGACCAGGTTAGGAATGACTACTGGTTGCCTAACAAAGAAGCTAAGAAAGAAGTTGCAATAGCAAAGAATAGGGCATCAGAGGCACTGTACCAACTACTGGAAAGTGACTCAGTAAGGGGCACAAAGAAACTATATCAGGTTGCAAGGCAAAGACAGAAAGATAAAGAAGATAGTCAGACACCCTTCATAAGGGATTCCAGCAATAACCTGCTCACCAGCCCAGGACATCAAAGGCAGATGGAAGGAGTATTTCCAGCAGCTTCTTAATGAAGAAAACCCCACAGAAGCTGTACTGCCCCAGAAACAGCCTACAATGAGAGAAAAAGAGAAGCCCACCTTAGAAGAAGTAAGAACACCACTAAGGAAGATGAAGTCAGGGAAAGCAGCAGGCTCAGATGAGGTCATAGCAGATATGATAAAGATGCTGGGTGAGAAGATAGGGGAGAAATGGCTCTTGAGGGTACTAATAGCAGTGTGGAGAGAAAGGTGCATCCCAGATGACTGGAGAATAAGCATACTCATGCCAGTATACAAGAACAAAGGCAACATCCACAACTGTGGGCAGTACAGAGGCATCAAACTCCTATGACATCATATGAAAGTTCTCGAGAGGGTGACTGATAAACGGACACGCAGAGTAGTAGAATGTAAGATGGGAGATGAGCAGTTTGGATTCAGATCAGGATGCAGCACAATTGACCTGATATTTGCATTGAGACAGATACTTGAGAAGAAGCTAGAGATGAGGAGAGAGTCCATCTGGGCATTCCTAGACTTGGAGAAGGCATATAACAAGGTCCCAAGAATGGGCAGTACTGCAGTGGTTTGAAGTCCCAGAAACATTGGTAGAATTAGTGCAGGCTATGTACAAGGACCCAATGACTCAAGTACGAACAGTGTTCGGCCTCACAGAGAGGTTCCCAGTGGGTGTGGGTGTATATCAGGGTTCAGCTCTGAGCCCATGGCTGTTCATACTGGTGATGGACTACATTAGCAAACAGGTTGGAGGGGACAGATCAACAAAGCTGCTGTATGCAGACGATGTGGCAGTACAGGCAGACTCTGAACTAGATCTTCAAAGGATAAGAGAATGGAATGCAAATCTGAAGGCACATGGGATGAAACTAAGCACAGATAAGATGGCGGTAATGGCAGCAAATTGGGGAAATCAGAAGAAGCTGAGAATAGAGATAGAAGGGAAGATAGTGGAACAGGTAAACAGCTTCAAGTATCTGGAAGGAGTAGTTGAAGAGAAAGGTAGTCTGAATGAAGAGGTCAAAGCTAGAATCAGAGGAGCTGCAGCCAACTGGCATAGAGTATCAGATGTAGTCTATGACAGAAGAATGCCAAAGAAGCTGAAAAGTAAGGTGTACAAGACAGTGGTGCGACCAGTACTAATGTATGGTACAGAAACCTGGGCAGTAAAGGCAGAACAGTTGAAGAAGTTAGAGGTGATGGAAATGAAGTACCAGAGAAAGGTGATAGGATGCACACTGTGGGGCAGACGAAGAAATGAGGATATAAGAGCAGAAGCCAAAGTAGCTTCAATTGCAGAAAAGATCAAAGAGAACAGATTACAGTGGTTTGAGCCCATGTGTAGAAAAGCAGAAAACAATCTGGTGAGGAAGATTTGGGACAGACAGGAAGAAGGTAAGAGGAAGCGAGGACATCCAGCAAAGAGGTGGACAGATTGTGTGAAAGAAGATCTGCGACAGTCAGGCATGAGTGTTGAAGAAGGCAGGAGTGTGGCACTGAATCGAGAGAGTTGGTGACAGTTAACACAATATCCCGACCCCATGTAGAAAAATGGGAAAAAGGGGGCTGATGATGATTGATAGATATATATATATATATATATATATATATATATATATATATATATATCTATATATATATATATATATATATATTTATATATATAGATATATATAGATATATATATATAGATATATATATCTATATATATATATATATATATATATATATATATATTGCCAAGGCATGGGTTATTTACTTGCAGATATATAAACTCTTCTAGTGATAGCTGGTTATTTTTCTCAAATGTTTTTAGCATCATATATATATATATATATATATATATATACATATATATATATATATATATATATTTATGGATCTAGGACTATTGAATGAAAGTTCAATAGTCCAAATCTAATCACCGAAACTCACTGAAAAAGCACTTTCGTTAAAAGTGTTGTAAAAACACTAAATCTACTTTTATGCAGGGGCTTGCCCTACTTTAATATTCTCACTCGAGATCGCACTACAGTGAGGAAAGGGAATATTCCCTTATCCAAAGCACTTTCCGCGTAAATGCTCCAAGATAGTGATTCAGTGATGTTGTCGTTCGGGGATCAGTACAGTATATAGTGTGTGTGTGTGTGTATGTGTGTGTGTGTGTGTGTGTGAGAGAGATTTACATGTGTGTGTGTGTGTGTGTGTGTGTGTGTGTGTGTGTGTGTGTGTGTGTGTGTGTGTGTGTGTGTGTGTGTGTGTGTATATATAGATATATATATATATATATATATATATATATATATATATATATATGTATATGTATATATATATATATATATATATATATATATATATATAAACTCAAGGTTGCACAATTGCACAATGCTAGAGAAGGAAAAAGTTCCTAAAACAATGATCTGTGGTCTCAAGCAACTACCACTTTCACTCTAACAAGAGTGAGCAAGTAATTTCTGAGAAACTGATCAGGAAAAAAGCACAGAAGAGCCAGTAGATTAGATAGATAGATAGATAGACAGATAGATGGACAGAGAGAGAGATAGATAGATAGATAGATAGATAGATAGATAGATAGATAGATAGATAGATAGATAGAGATAGATAGATAGACAGACAGACAGACAGACAGACAGACAGATAGATAGATAGATAGATAGATAGATAGATAGATAGATAGATAGATAGACAAACAGACAGACAGACAGACAGATAGATAGATAGATAGATAGATAGATAGATAGATAGATAGATAGATAGATAGATAGATAGATAGACAGACATATAGACAGACAGATAGACAGACAGACAGACAGAGAGACAGATAGATAGATAGATAGATAGATAGATAGATAGATAGATAGATAGATAGATAGATAGATAGATAGATAGATTACTATTAGTCTTGTACATACATCACTGAGACACATTTAAATGAAAATAATAGTCAAACTTACCTTTCCTCAAAACACTATTTCCTGTAATCACCAGACCAAATGAAAATAGAAAACAGTTGGTAATTTTTCAGATTAAGACACTCTGAAATGTATAGTAGCAAACTCCACCCTCTGTGTGATGTAGGCTTGGCAAATGCAAATTATAATCACACCCATTTAAACCACTGCTGAAATTAAGACACAACAAAAAACACCTGTTCTACTAGGAGCACAGCAAAATTTTGAATTAAAATCAGGGACAGCCGAAAGGTAAACTCCTTACACACTCCACACATGACAATCTAGACAAAATGAGATACATTATATATCTGCTATCGATTAAATATCTGCTATCAATATGGCACTTTCAATTATTCTACCAAAAACATTCCTTAAATGTAAGAAGGTATTCTATTCACATGAAGCTTCCTAATGAAAAACAAGATATCAAAGGTAAACAGACAACCCCAAAATGTAAAGAGCTGAGCAAAATAATCTATTCATATCTTCTAGGTCTACAGAAAGCCACACAGAACAAAGGCAGTATACTGACCACATCACCATTCCCATAAGGTCTATTACAGGTATGACGAACATAGAGTGAAAATAGATATTCAAAAGTGAAGCCATATATGTAGGTACTCCAGAATAAAAAAAGTCTTCAAGAACAAGGTAACTATATAAAGGATTCAGCAGCTCTGCAGTTCCTTATTAAACAAACTAACAACAACCTCATCTAGACACAGAAACCCAAGTCAATGTGTACATTACTATAAAGTATAAATATAAGGAGCCCATATATTTATGCAAAAATGCATTTCTCACACTTTGAAATAGCACTTTGAAAACCGAACCTAGGAAATAAAGAACAGATAAAATAGTAGTAAAGCAGTAAATTATTCTAAGTGTGATAACTGGTGACAAAGCTTTCCAATCTAAGAAATGACAAGCTGACAAAGAGCACACACACTTCCTTTAAACACATGTTTTTAACTGTCCAGCTAGCAACAGCTCTGATAAGTCAGCTTCAGGGAGCAGCAGCAACACTTACCTTTCAGTTCCTTGGTAAATCAGCCTGCCACTTAACAAAGACATGCCCAGCCATGCTCACAGCTAAGCAAAGAAAAATGGATGGTGTGTCTTAAATGTGAACAATCACCAAAAAGTTTACACAGAAAAAAAACCTACACCACAGAAATAATCTATCGGAATAGTGGCACTTTTAGCGAAAGGACTTTAGCACCCTAATGTGTAGGAATAGTATTAGGGGCAGGGGTAGTAGGGTTAACACTCATGAGGAAGGGTGTGCAGGGGGCACCTTACTCATGTGTGCTAACCATAACTATAACACTAATCCTGTCCCTAATACCAGTCCTGCACATTAGAATGCTAAACACCCTATTTCTAACACACTTTAAACATACAAAATACCCAAGCATACCAACCCATCTACCCACCTCCCTAGCACTTAGTCTTACCCTAACCCACAGACACCTTTTTCTGCATCCAAAATCAGTCAGGGGTCCCACCATGGTACTGCCCCAACTCAGCATATCACGTCATCTTTCCCCACCCATATCCACACCTTTTTTGTGAAGTAAATGATTGTGTTAGGGGAGGTGGGATGCTTTATTTTCTTAGTCACAGAGCTGATCATATCACATTAATGATGCATTTCTTTTAAAAAAGCTTTTCCCAGTTTGGAGTTTTAATAAACATCAACATTCTGTCTGTTTTTTTCTGGACTACCAAATAATTGTTCCAATTTCCAGACAGTCCGGAAGAAATCCAGATAGGTGACAGAGTTAGTCCTTATATAATTTACCCTGAAAATGCTGAAACACAAAATCATGGAAATCAAATTCTTGAGACTGTAATATTGAAGGACAAAAATGTTGAAGACTATAGAATCAAACTCTTGGAATTTCTCCCCTGCTGAATCAATGTTAGCACTCATTCTTAAGTCAACAAAAAGTGCCTGTAGCGTAGAGTAAAACACTGAGGTAGTTTTCCAAACTGAATTTTATTCCAAATACATATGGAACTTCACAGGTAAAAACATTACTTACAATTTACTCATTCCTAAGTCCACATGGGTAGGCAGTTTCAATATCTGAGGGGTTTTTTTGTTCATATTGCAGACTTCAGCATTTTGTTTTTTCAATATTATGGCCTCAGAATTTTGAGTTTCAACATTTTGTGTCTCAACGTTTTCATAGTAAAACTACACACATACACACATATATATATGTATATATATATATAGGTTCATAGGTTCATAGGTTCATACTAGGCTATCTGCCCGAGGGCATTTACAAGCCTAGCCCATAGTTTTGTGGCTTCTTTAGTATGGGGAACTATACCCATTATTTTGCTGTGCCTCTGTTGAGCAGTGACACTGAGGTAATCCCTGGGGTATATCTGCGATCTCCCATCCATTGGTCAAGATTTCTCTTGAACAAGGCCAGCAGTGCTCTGCCTCACATATACCGGGATTTTATTCCAAAGCATAGGAGTCTTTGGGTGATGAATCTATCCCTCCAGCACGTCCTATTAATAGCCGTGTCGAGGTTTAAGTCTCCGCCTTGTGGCTCTGACGGATCTAGATTTTTGAGGTGAAGCATATTCATCAAATCTGGGTTTGACATGGCCTTGTATGTTAGGCAAAGGTCACCTCTGAGACTGAATAGAGCTGGAGTTCTTTCAGTCGGGCATAGGACAGATGTTTGAGACCCTTTATCCTTTTGGTGAGGAACTTTTGTGGCCTCTCCAGCTGCTGCAAGTGTCGGGTCAGATACATTCCGAATGGGGCATTGTACTCAATCATTGGTCTGATGAGTGATGAGTATAGGGAGACTATGACCTCCCTTGATCTAGATGAGAATCCCTTCATGATAAGGTGGGCAATGTAGAAGGTCTTCCTAACTACTTTAGCTACATGGGTGTCGAATGACAGACTACTATCAACCTGGGTCCCCAGGTCCCTGATAACTTCTTCTGTACTCAGTGGATTGCCACCTATTTGGTAGCTAGGGGTAACCTTGTTTTGCGAAGGGTATGACTATGCATTTTTGGCATTTAACTTTAGGCCATGGCTCTGGCACCAGTTATCCGTTTCTGTGAGACCCTTCTGAAGGATATCTGTGTCAGATGTGTTTTCTACTATGGCCCAGTTTGCAGTCATCTGCAAACTTTGTCAGCCATAACCCTCCTGTGTTTGCTTGTACTTAGTAGATGCCAAACAAGAGTGGGCCCAGGACTGAGCCCTGTGGTACACCACTTGTGACAGGCTTTGAGTCTGACATGGCGCCAGCAACTCTGACCCTGTGGGTTCTGTCACTCAGCCAGTTTGCAACCCATCTTGTGATGTATGGGTTAACATTTAAGCTGATGAGTTTTTCAATGATACCCGAGTGGGGTATTGTATCAAAGGCCTTCGCCAGATCGAGGTAGGCTGTATGGACTGCCTTTCCCTCATCAATGGCTTTGGTGACTGTTTGAAAAAGTCAACCAAGTTTAGAAGGCATGATCTGCCTTTGACAAAGCCAAACTGGGATGGATCCAAAGTCTGCAAATTCCCTATGTCTTTATTTATGAGGTCCATTATGATCCTCTCCATGGCTTTGCAGATAAGGCTTGTCAAGCTAATGGGCGGTAATTTCCAGGTTCGGTGGAGGCACCGCCTTTGTGAAGTGGGACCACAGTTGCAGTGCGCCACTCCTGGGTATTATCCAGAGGTAAGACTATGATTAAACAGCTGTCCTAGCTGTGGGTTTAATTCCTCGTTGAGTTCGTGGAGCACACAGCCGGGGACACCATCAGGTCCCATGGATGCTGTGTTTTTTGCTTTGGAGAGAGCAGTTCTCACTTGGGTGTTGGAGATGTTTGGGGGCTGCAATAGATATCTCTCCTTTTGGGGAGGGGGAGAAGTTTGCACTGAAAAAGGATTCTTTGCCGAAACCCGGGATTGAACCAGGGACCTTTAGATCTTCAGTCTAACGCTCTCCCAACTGAGCTATTTCGGCTCACACACATACATATATATATATATATATATATATATATATATATATATATATATATATATATACATATATATATACATATATATATATATATATATATACACATATATATATATGTATATATATATATATATATACACACACACACACACACACACACACACACACACACACACACACACACACACACATACATATATAGAGATTGAGATACACATATAGATAGATCTATATGTCTATCTCTATCTCTATATCTATGTATATATATGTAATAAGGTAATCACTGTAGATGTCACTTACATATTTAAAATGTTGTAAGCAGCACAGATGCACCGAGTCAAGCATTATTTCAATGTGCAAACAAACAGGCAGGACAGATGTTTCTAGTAAACATTTTTGATTTCTTGGAAAAAAACAAAGAAGCACATTTTTGTTATCTACACAGAAACCAGAAATTCATCTCTGGTTTGGCACCTATGTCTCTAATGGACAGAGGTAACCTGTAAATGGTTAATCTCCCAGGCACATGCTTACACTTATGAAGGGTATCAGAACTTGTCAGAGATTTGGGTTCATCTCCCAGGCACATGCTTACACTTATGAAGGGTATCAGAACTTGTCAGAGATTTGGGTTCATCTCCCAGGCACATGCTTACACTTATGAAGGGTATCAGAACTTGTCAGAGATTTGGGTTCATCTCCCAGGCACATGCTTACACTTATGAAGGGTATCAGAACTTGTCAGAGATTTGGGTTCATCTCCCAGGCACATGCTTACACTTATGAAGGGTATCAGAACTTGTCAGAGATTTGGGTTCATCTCCCAGGCACATGCTTACACTTATGAAGGGTATCAGAACTTGTCAGAGATTTGGGTTCATCTCCCAGGCACATGCTTACACTTATGAAGGGTATCAGAACTTGTCAGAGATTTGGGTTCATCTCCCAGGCACATGCTTACACTTATGAAGGGTATCAGAACTTGTCAGAGATTTGGGTTCATCTCCCAGGCACATGCTTACACTTATGAAGGGTATCAGAACTTGTCAGAGATTTGGGTTCATCTCCCAGGCACATGCTTACACTTATTAAGGGTATCAGAACTTGTCAGAGATTTGGGTTCATCTCCCAGGCACATGCTTACACTTATGAAGGGTATCAGAACTTGTCAGATATTTGGGATGCATGGCTAGGCTTAAAAAGGCCCTTGTGGTCGTTAGCCTAGTAAACACCTATGAACCTGTAAGTTTCTGGCAATTTAGTTTATACTGGGTAATGGTACTTAATATCTCATGAGATGTATCTATCAGAACTAAATTTGTTTTATGCAAAAATGCTGTTGATAAAGTGTTGATGCTGTATATAGCTTTCTCTGTGTAGGTTTGCTAGGCTTATTCCATTACTGTTCAAAATTGCTTACTCTACATTCTGCCCAGATATACTCTATATGTCTATTTAATTATGAAAATATACTACACTTTGCCTGGCTGAAACAAATAACTCAGTTTGTGTGCCTTGAAGCCTAAGTCATGTTTGGAAAGGATATTAGGATTAGCTCATTTACCCTTATTTACCCAGACAGCAAGCAAACACAAACAAATAACTGCCCTGCAGAATGTGACATTTAAAGCAGATCAGCTAACCATCAGTTGCTTTCTTTTTCCCCACCTCCTCCTACTAACCATTGACTTTTCTATTCCAGTCATCTGATTGGTCCATTCATATCCCTTTGGTTACTACGGGCAAGGTTTGGATTGATAAGGAAGATAGAGAGCGAAACAGAAAAAGAGAGTCATTCTTCAGCCAGATGTATGCCCTAACTCCCTCATGCCAGTTCATTTCCAGACATCCAGTGTGTTAGATAAACATCTCCACCTCCACAATGACATGTCCATCATGGGACCCCACTTTCAAACAGCATGCAGTAGGATAATACAAGGCCATGCTCCATGTCCTTGGTTTAGCATGTTGCTTCCACTCTGACCCTGTCCGCTCCTACCTGTTGTGCACTCCACTCTGCTCACTGGTAGCAATGGCAACACAATAGCTATAGCCCACTATGGACTGCAGTCCCCATTCCTCCCCCAGAAAGAGGCAAGTGGGCTCAGCCCCTTCATTCTTTTCCTTCTCCTCATTAGCTCCTCCACTGCTGGGGGCACTAACTGAACCTGATCATCTGGTTCATAGGCAGGGCTCCTTCTCTCTACTCTTTGTAGCTTTCTAATTACATCTCAAGGTAAGCACCAGTGATTAGCAGTTCCCAAACAAATGTCAATGACATACTGCATTATCACATCCAGTGTTTCGGTAATCTGGCCACTTAGAAGCTGTGTTTCTCATAGCACATGTATTAAATAGACTTAAAGCATTTTAACAGTAACGGTTTGTGTTTGCAAGTGCAATCAGAGTTCCTTCTTTATTTTGTGATTGTCTGCACATTAAAGCAAAACTCCCACCAGAACCAAAAACAACATATGCTGTATATTGGTTGTCTGTGCAGTAGTCTTTATTGTTTTGTAATGTATTACATCTCAAAGTTTGCCTGATTGAGACTGACTTACTGATGTCATGTTTAGTCTTTCATTTTTTCACACTGAATTTTGTGTCACCATAAAATGTGCAATACAGTAAACCTGGTGTTTTGTCTGAATTATAAAGTCAGTGTTTTTGAGTCACTGACTTCTTAGGTTATTTCTAGAAATTGCATCAGTATATTTTTACCTGAATTTGTCTGTGCTAACTATAAGTTTCTAAGAAAAAGTTGATGTTACATTTAAATGTTATTCTAGACAAAGCAGATATATTTCAGAGTTTTGTCATGTATTCCAGGTTGCAGTTCTAGCAAATGTGTATACCATTTCCCATGCTCTGTTAATTAGGTGTCAGGATCTGCAGATCTTCTTACTTAGCTGACAGTGAACACTTGATGCCAAAAGCATGTAATATTACATAGTGTCAATCTACATAGAAAACAGCAGCATTCAGCTCCAGTTTGTATATCTATTGTTGTAGTACATCTGATTTCCACATTTCATATAGAGAGTTTTCCCAAAAATTCTTTAAGAAAAACAATTCCACTTTAGTTGAGATGCATGCTTTATAGTACCTCACTAATCTCAGCAAGATGCACTCTTGTGATGCAGTATTATAGGTACGTCCGCGGTGGTGGTGCTGCAGTAGTGTTGTCGCCTCACAGTAAGACGCTGTCCGGTTTGATTCTCAGCTAGAGCGTCTTCTGCATGGAGACATACGTGAATGGGTGTACCTTCGTTGAAGGTTGTGTATCAGGGCTGGTAACTCGGCACGTAAAAATCAACTACCAATCATTAGCAGACGTGAATTCTGCTGTGGTGACCCCTAACTGGGAAAAGCCAAAAAACACAACACCATCCAACAGTGAAAATTACACAAGGATTGCAGTTCCCCATGTCATGGATACTGACGTGTTTTTTTCCCCTGAAACAACATCAGAATCAAAAAAGAAAAATGGCAATGAATGGAACTTAAGATCTGTGACAGAAAACTGGAAATTACAATATTAAAAGGTACTGGATTGTTTCTGAGCACCACATTACAGCTTGATGATGTTATACAGAAGAACAATTAACTTTTAAATAAGGTTAATTACATTGGACGGTACACCTGCTCTTTAAGTGATAGTTAAACAACAAAAAAGACAGCTTGCACATCACTGTGTGTACCTCTTAACCTCTTAACTTAAGAAATCTGGACAAAGTGTGATATAATGGGAAGGCAAAGGCTCCAAAATAGTGACAGATTTTAAATATTGCTCTTATAAACTTAGAAAGTTGCTAGAATAAAAGGAATTGTGTTAGTATGCATTTCTCTGAATAATATGAAATCTGAAACTCTAATTTATATAATTATTTAGTAACTTCAGCCATCAGATCATCCCAGTGATTTGCTGAAAAAACACAATTTTTTTGAGGAACAGACCAAAAATATGAGGCAAAAATCTGGACATTCTGCAAAAATCTGGACAGTTGAGAGATATGTCTGCAAGCCTAGGAACAAACTGAAACAAATTACAAAAGTGAAACTGAAGGTACTAATTATTATTATTATGTCAAATAGGTAGCATTACAGCAGGTAAGAGATCCACTTTGTAGTTGTTTCATGTTTTATGGCTGTGTACACTTCCCTATGCAGGTAGACATGTTTGCTTGTTTATTATTGTGTATTTCATCCAGAAACAAGGAGGTCTGTACTCCTCCCTTATCAGACCCATTACCGAGTACAATGCCCCCTTCAGCATGTACCTTGCCAAGCACATGCAACAGCTGGAGAGACCACAAAGGTTCCTGACCAGGAAAATCCAGGGTCTCAAATACCTATCCTATACAGATAGGCTAAAAGCCCTGTCGCTCTACTCAGTCTCATACAGACTGCTGAGAGGTGACCTGTGTCTGGCATACAAGGCCATCTCAGACCCAGCCTTGATGGAGTTGCTGTATATCCATAAGTCAAACTCCACTAGCACAACCCACACACAAGGCCTTAACCTGGTCTGTCACATTAATAGAACTTGTTGGCAGGATAGATTTGTGTCACAAAGAATCCACCATCTGTGGAATAGACTCCCTCTCCATGTCAAGCAGAGTACCTCTCTAGCCCTCTTTAAGAAGAACATGGATGACTGGATGGGAAACAGAAAATACACCCCTGGCATATCACCTGTGTCCCTGCTGGACAGGGGAAACAGGTGCTGACTTTGAGGGAACATGGGAGAAATTCTTGGCTAGGCTTATAAGGGCCTCCAGGCCAAAAACTTAGTATTGTGTATGAACCTATGAACCTATTACATTGGCTTGCACATAAACTATGTTTCAAGACCTTTGCATAAAAGTGCTTGCAAGTACCATATATGCAGTTCAGCAAGGATACTGACCAGTTCAGTTATGTAATATTGTAACATAACTAATTTGTCACTGTTCATCAGTTAAGTTATGTAGTATTATGCCATAACTAACTCATCTCTGTTCATCAGTTTTATATAGTATTATGCCATAATTAACTCGTCCTTGTTCATCAGTTTAGTTATGTAGCATTATGGCATAACTAACTTATCCCTGTTCATCAGTTTAGTTATGTAGTATGGCATAACTAATTCATCCCTGTTCATCAATTTTGCTATGTAGTATTATGCCATAACTAACTCATCCCTGTTCATCAGTTTTGTAATGTAGTATTATGCCATAACTAACTTGTCCCTGTTCGTCAGTTTAGTTATCTAGTATTGTGGCATAACTAACTTGTCCCTTTTCATCAGTTTTGTTATGTAGTATCATGCCATAACTAACTTGTCCCTGTTTATCAGTTTAGTTATGTAGTATTATGGCATAACTAACTCATCCCTGTTCATCAGTTTAGTTATGTAGTATTATAGCATAACTATCTTGTCCCTGTTCATCAGTTTAGTTATGTAGTATTATGGCATAACTAACTCATCCCTTTTCATCAGTTTAGTTATGTAGTATTATGGCATAACTAATTCCTCCCTGTTCATAAGTTTACTTGTGTAGTATCATGGCATAACTAACTCATCTCTGTTCATCAGTTTTGTTATGTAGTATTATGCCATTATTAACTCATCTCTGTTCATCAGTTTAGTTACGTAGTATTATGGCATAACTAACTTGTCCCTGTTCAGTTTAGTTACATCAGTTTAGTTATGTAGTATTATGGCATGATTAACTCATCCCTGTTTATCAGTTTAGTTATGTAGTATTATGGCATAACTAACTCATTCCTGTTCATCAGTTTAGTTACATCAGTTTAGTTGTGTAGTATTATGGCATAACTAACTCATCCTTGTTCATCTGTTTAGTTATGTAGTATTATGGCATAACTAACGTGTCCCTGTTCATCAGTTTGGTTATGTAGTATTGTGGCATAACTAACTTCTCCCTGTTCATCACTTTACTTGTGTAGTATCATGGCATAACTAACTTATCTCTATTCATCAGTTTAGTTATGTAGTATTATAGCATAACTATCTTGTCCCTGTTCATCAGTTTAGTTATGTAGTATTATGGCATAACTAACCCATCCCTTTTCATCAGTTTAGTTATGTAGTATTATGGCATAACTAATTCATCCCTGTTCATAAGTTTACTTGTGTAGTATTATGGCATAACTAACTCATCTCTGTTCATCAGATTTGTTATGTAGTATTATGCCATTATTAAGTCGTCCCTGTTCACCAGTGTAGTTATGTAGTATTATGGCATAACTAACTTGTCCCTGTTCAGTTTAATTACATCAGTTTAGTTATGTAGTATTATGGCATAACTAACTCATCCTGTTCATCAGTTTAGTTACATCAGTTTAGTTGTGTAGTATTATGGCATAACTAACTCATCCTTGTTCATCAGTTTATTTATGTCGTATTATGGCATAACTAACTTGTCCCTTTGCATCAGTTTAGTTATGTAGTATTGTGGCATAGGTAACTTCTCCCTGTTCATCAGTTTACTTATGTAGTATCATGGCATAACTAACTCATCTCTGCTCATCAGTTTTGTTATGTAGTAATATGCCATTATTAACTCGCCCCTGTTCATCAGTTTAGTTATGCAGTATTATGGCATAACTAACTTCTCCCTCTTCATCAGTTTACTTATGTAGTATCATAGCATAACTAACTCATCTCTATTCATCAGTTTTGTTATGTAGTATTGTGCCATAACTAACTCATCCCTGTTCATCAGTTTAGTTGCACCAGTTTAATTATGTAGTATTATTGTATAACTAACTCATCCCTGTTCATCAGTTTACTTATGTAGAATTATGGCATAACTATCTAGTCCCTGTTCATCGGTTTAGTTATGTAGTATTATGGCATAACTAACGTGTCCCTGTTCATCAGTTTGGTTATGTAGTATTGTGGCATAACTAACTTCTCCCTGTTCATCACTTTACTTGTGTAGTATCATGGCATAACTAAATCATCTCTATTCATCAGTTTTGTTATGTAGTATTATGCCATAACTAACTCAACCCTGTTCATCAGTTTAGTTATGTAGTATTATGGCATAACTAACTTGTCCCTGTTCATCAGTTTAGTTATGTAGTATCATGGCATAACTAACTCATCTCTGTTCATCAGTTTTGTTATGTAGTATCATGCCATAACTAACTTGTCCCTGTTCATCAGCTTAGTTCTGTAGCATTATGGCATAACTAACTTATCCCTGTTCATCAGTTTAGTTACATCAGTTTAGTAATGTAGCATTATGGCATAGTAACTAACTTGTCCCTGTTCATCGGTTTAGTTACATTAGTTTAGTTATATACTATTATAACATATCTAACTTGTCTCTGTTCATCAGTTTAGTTATGTAGCACTATGGCATAACTAACTCATTCATGTTCATCAGTTTAGTTATGTAGTACTCTGGCATAACTAACTCATTCATGTTCATCAGTTTAGTTATGTAGTATTACATCATAACTAGCTCGTTCCTGTTCTTTTCATGAAGGTTTATCTTTATCCACAAACTACCTCTTTACAAAACATATTTCACTTCAACTGTTAATGTGCATATGTTGATGACATCTGTAAGCTATCTTATGATGTAAAACTCTAGATAGTTGATAATACTAAACACCATAGCGAATAGTTTGTCTAGCCTAGGTCATAAGGGTTGAGACAGATTTCTTTCTAAAACAGCATGAGATTTAAACTGACAAAAAAAATTAGGACATTCATAATATGTGACAGAGTAATGGAACTGAAGAACCTAAGGCACTGGAGGGCTTCTGGGCACTAAACATCTAGATGATATTCTAGGGAGAAAAAAACTCTGTGATTAGGTCAACTACATTATAGGGTGGAAATTTCCTTTAAAAGAGATAGGACAAAAGTGTGAGGCAAAGTGAGATACTAAAACACTGGGAAGGCTGAAAAGTGTATTTGCTACTGAAAATCAAAACAGTAGTATGTGTTATAGTTTAACTTTTGAAACATAATTTTCCAAACAACAATAAACAGGATGCAAAGTGCAATGATAGCAAGTAACAATAAAATTGATGAAAAGAGGCCAACAGACAAACATGACAAATTACGATTACATATACATACATATATATATATATATATATATATATATATATATATATATATATATATATATATAGATTCATATCAGTTGGCCATGGTGATGCAGCGGTTAGTGTTGCTGCCTCACAGCAAGAGGTTCTCTGGCTCGGTTCTCGGCTGGGGTGCCTTCTGTGCGGAGTCTGCATGTCCTCCCTGTGGTCACGTGGGTTTCCTCCGGGTGCTCCAGTTTCCTCCCAAAGACATGAAGTAGGTGGATTGGACACTCTAAATTAGTCCTAGGTGTGAGTGTGTGTGTGTGTGTGCCTTCTGTGGAAGGTTGGGCACCAGGCTGGCAACTCGACACCGTAAAACTCCACTGCCAATCATGATGAGGTAAACTACATTATATGGTGGAAATTTCCTTTAAAAGAGATAGGACAAAAATGTGAGGCAAAGTGAGATACTAAAACACTGGGAAAGCTGAAAAGTGTATTTGCTACTGAAAATCAAAACACTAGTATGTGTTATAGATTAACTTTTGAAACATAATTTTCCAAACAACAATAAACAGGATGCAAAGTGCAATGATAGCAAGTAACAATAAAATTGATGAAAAGAGGCCAACAGACAAACATGACAGCGATGATCCGCTGTGGCGACCCCTAACCAGGAAAAAGCCAAAAGAAGAAGAAGAAAAAGATATGGATTCGTATCACTTCACTGAAAGACCATTTCACTGACACCCATTTCACTGAGACCAAATCACCTAAAGTTCATTTCACTCAAAACTCATTTCACTGACAAGTAGTACTCTAAGGCAAGTCAAAGGTATATAGGTTCATAGGTAGGTACTAGGCTATCTGCCCAAGGGCATTTATAAGTCTAACCACAGTGTGTTGGCTTTCGCCGCCCCATTGATTAATTAACTGAGCCTCTATCAAGCAGAGCCAATGAAGTGATCCCAGGGGTGTATTTTCTGTTACCCATCCACTTGTCAAGGTTTCTGTTGAAGAGTGTTAGTGAGGGGCTCTACCTAATGTAGATAGGAATTTTATTCCAAAGCATGGGGAGTCTCTGTGACAGGAATCTGTCCCTCCTGCATGTTCTATTTATTGTTGTGGTGAGGTTTAGCTCACTAGAGCGCGTGGCTCGCAGTGACTTGGATTTTTTTAGGTGGAGCATGTCCATCAATTCTGAGTTGGGCATGGCTTTGTAAGTCAGGCAGAGATCACCTCTGAGTAAGTGATATGCCACTGAGTACAGCCAGAGTTTTTTCAGTCGGTCTGCATAGGACATATGTTTGTGGCCAGTAATCCTCTTGGTGAGGTACTTTTGTGGTCTTTCCAGCTGTTGGAAGTGTCTTGTGAGGTACATCCCAAATGGGGCATTGTACTTTATGATGTGTCTGATGAGTGACGAGTAGAGTGGCACTATAACCTCTTTATTTCTAGATGTGAACCCTTTAGTAATTAGATGGACCACATAGAAGGATTTCCTAAATACTTTGGCAATATGATTGTCAAAGGAGAGATTACTATCTGCCTGGGTCCCCAGATCTCTTATTACCTCTTCTGTATTAAGAGGGTTGCCACCTATGTGGTAATTCGCGGGTGTTTTGTTTTCCCAAATGGGATGACTATGCATTTTTTTGGCATTTAGCTTGAGGCCATGACTTTGATACCAGGTGTCCATCTCAGTAAGGCCTTTCTGGAGGATGTCTGTGTCAGCTGGAGAGTCAATTATGGCTCCCAGTTTGCAGTCATCGGTGAACTTGGTTAGCCATAGTCCTCCTGTGTTTGCCTGTACTTATGAGAAGCATATGCTGAACAGTAGGGGTCCCAGTTCCGAGCCTTGCGGGACACCACTTGTAACTGGTTTAGAGTTGGACCTGGAGCCTACTATTCTTAATGCGTGAGTTATGTCTGTAAGCCAGTTGGCAACCCATCTTGTGACATAGGGGTTTATCTTCAGGATGGTGAGTTTTTCTATAATACCTGAGTGAGGAATGGTGTTGAATGCCTTGGCGAGGTCAAGGTAGGCTGCGTAAACCACTTTTCCCTTGTCTATGGCCTTGGTGACTGTCCCAAAGAAGTCAACCACGTTTAGTAGGCTTGATCTACCCTTAACAAAGCCGAACTGGGTCAGGTCAAGTGTTTGGAGGTTTCCAATGTCTTTGTTAATGAGTTCCATGATGATGCGCTCCATAGCCTTGCAGACCAGGCTAGTCAGGTTTATGGGGCGATAGTTACCAGGGTCAGTTGTGGCCCCTCCTTTGTGGACCAGAATAACCGTTGCTGTGCACCATTCTATGGGCACGTAGCCTGTGGAGAGGCTGAGGTTGAACAGCGTGTTTAGGTGGGGGGTTAGTTTGTTCTGTAGTTCATGCAAGACGCATCTTGGGATACCATCTGGTCTCATTGACGCTGTGTTTTTGGCTTTTAAAAAGGCTATTTTCACCTGTGCATCTGTGATTTCCAGGACACTACACTTTTCTGGTATTGTTGTGGGCCCTTATGGAGGTGAGAGGGGGGTGAAGTTTGCACTGAATCTATCTGCCAGGATGTTGGCAATATCAGTAGGTTCAGTATATTTTGTGCTATTTTACACTAGCTCAGAGCATATCTGTGAGTTGCCACTTAGATTCTTGACATAGCTAAAGAAGGCTTTGTGGTTATCTTTCGAATCCTTGGCTATTTTTCTTTCAAAGTTAGCCTTGGATGATTTTATGAGGGACCTTAGTTTCTTACTGATACCGATCAGGGATGTCTTTCCTTCTTGGGATTTGCTTTTTTTTCTGAACTAGTTTCCTCCTTTTATTGTATAACCTGTTTATGGCAGGGGTCCACCAGACTGGTTTCCTTCTCTTAGGGGAGTGAGTCTTGGTTTTGCTAGGGATGGCACGATCCATGCATCCTTGTAGGTGCTCATAAAGTGCATTTGTAAAGGATTCTGCATCTTGGGCAGCGTTATCCTTTAGCGTGGGGGCTGTGAAACTTACCACCTCTGTCTTAAGTAAGGTGAAGTTTGCTTTAGAAAAGTTTTTCACACTGTGGTTTCCTTGGTTGGGGTGGGAGTGGGGTATGGACATCCAGAGTGATTAGTTTATGGTCTGATCTAACCAGTGACAGGTTGACCTCTGGTGCAGAACACCTGTTGCCCATGTTGGTGATGACCAGGTCTAATATGTTTTCACCTCTGGTAGGGGAGTTAACCAGCTGATCCAGGGCATTTGAGTTGATAAATTCCAGGAAGTGCTGAGCCTGGGAGTTTGTACTAAAGTAGTTTTCCCAGTTAATGGTAGGGTAATTTAAATCGCCCAATATCAGGGTGTTCGGTAGGACCTTCATGTATACTAGTGTCTCCAGAAAGGCAGAGTGGTGGTCCTGGGTCATGGAGGGTGATCTGTAGCAGGCCACAATTTGCATTGCAGATTTGCCCGATATTAGTTGCACATGGATGATCTCAGAGGTGTCATGCTGCACCACTAACCTGGAGGTGTAGGTATCCTTGATGAATATGGATACACCCCCTCTTTTTGTGTTTCGGTCCGTGTTCTGTGGCCAAACTGTGTGGTATGAGTTGTAGCCCAGTAGTGCTGGAGTGCTCTCTGGAGCGTTGAACCAGGTTTCAGTTACTGCACAGATGTCGACGTTCTCCATACTGAGGAGTGCTTCGAGCGCATGAGATTTAAACTTCTGGCGTTGAGTAGCATAACCCTCATTTTTTTATTTTTTTATTTGTGCTGTTTATGGAGGTGGGTTTGACTTTTGAGCCTTGCCTACAAAAGGCACTATGGGGACAGCAAGAGCCTTGGCCAGTATTTGAAAGCCTAGGGGTGACAGGTGCAAGCCTTCTCTTGCGAAGCAACTCGGCTTGTCGAGCATGTCGTCCCAGGCTGACAGACACTGGATCCCCTTTGAATGACACCATAAGCTTAGCCAATTGTTGAAATTGTTCATTTTTACTTTATACTGAGGTATCATTCTTGGTGAGGGCAGGATGCTACTCTGGGTCAGTGTCATACCCGCCTGGGCTACATGATCAGAGAACTCTTCCATGTCTCTTTCCATGTAGTCCAGGGAGGTACGTCTCAGGTCATTCACACCAACATGAACAATGACAGAGTCATATTTGTACTTGTTCTGGAGTGACCTGAGTGCTTGTGTTATGTGGCGGATTCTGGCTCCTGACTGGCAGCTAACAGTAACCTTCTCCTTGTCCAGCCTAGTGAGTGGGACATCAGTGTGCCTGACTATAGAGTCACCTATTACTAGCCCTTAAGGGCTGTGATTGTGTGGCACATTGATTTTGTGTTTTATGTGTTGTCTGGTTTGTGACGGGAGGTGCAGGTTTTTTGGGTGTCTGCTTTGGAGCTCTCGGATGCTTTTGCAGGTTTTTATTTAGAGGTTCCGAATATGATTTAGTGTATTTATGTGTATTTTTTGCCAGTGCTGGTTTAGTAGGTCTATGTGAGGCTGGATGTGTGGTGCAAGTGTTAACCTTCTCCTCATGACTGTCTGTTCCAGTCTTGGGTGGAGAGACCTTAGCCACCAGTTTGGCTCTATAATTGCATCTCTCGCATATGTTAGTGTTTTGTGGTAGGAGGAGAGGGTTGTCTGTGTACACCAGCTGGACTGGAGAGTACACCTGAAGTGGCCCTTTGGTCATGCCTGAATAGTAGGGTGAGCTGCTTAATTGTTTGGTTGGTGAGGGGTGGATAAAGAGCCTTGCCCTGCTGGGCAATCAAGTATTGGGGTATATTAGTGCTTGCTATTAGGTCTGAGCAAGTGCTGGACTGTAGGATGCTTTTTGATTGTTTAGGTTGAGAGACTAGTTTCAAGGAAAAAACTGAAGAGGAGACTTAGTGGAGCCGGGAATAATTTAACCGTAGCTAACTGGTGCTGCCCAATGCGCAAAACCGTGCAAACGCGGTTTTTAAACTACTAATTTCTGGGCTGGAACCACTTCTCCAGGAACAGATGGCTGCTCAAAGTTCCCCTCTCTCACAGGTGAACAGAGTAACTTCCCTCTATCCAAGTAAGGTATGGGCAACTCAGAAACTTGTAACACAGCCCTGAATTCAGCACTAGCCTGAAAACCGGGACTATACTAGCTTAGAAGGGTAGGAAACAAGGAATGTTTTTTTTTTTTTAAAGATAAGGCAAAAACAATAAAAAGTACACTTAAAACAGCTTTAAAAGACTACAAGCGATCAGAAAAGGCTATTAGTGTGTAGCTTACAACAGTTAAACAAATTATTTAAACAAAAAACAACTTTTTAAAAGTGCAGGCAGTCAAATAAGTACAATATGTGAAAAAAAAAACTAGCTTTTAAATCACAATAAACGCTGAAAAATCAGCGTTTAGGCAGAAAACAGTTAAGTACAGCAAGAAAATACAGAAAACTGATACTTAATCACTCCAAAGACTCTCTTTTAAGCTAGAAGGCTTGTATCAGTTTAAGGCTTTCTAGTGTTTTCTATGTCCTTTTCCCCACTGTAGTGCAATCCTGGTGTTAGTATATATAGTTAGGGGGGTGTGGGGGGCATAGCCCCCCACTTAATTTGTTTTTCTGTTGTCTGGTTTTGTTTTGCATTATTTGGTAAATCCCAACTAGGTGAGGGGCTATGCCCCCCACACCCCCAATGATATATATACTAACACCAGGATCGCACTACAGTAGGGAAAAGGACATATACCTTTGACTTGCCTCAGAGTACTACTTGTCAGTGAAATGAGTTTTAGGTGAAATGAGTTTTAGGTGAAATGAACTTTAGGTGATTTGGTCTCCATGAAATGGGTGTCAGTGAAATGGTCTTTCAGTGAAGTGATACGAATCCATATATATGTATATAATATATATATATATATAGAGAGAGAGAGAGAGAGAGAGAAAATACACCCCTGGAATTCCACCTGTGTCCCTGCTGGACAGGGGCATTGGGTGCTGACTTGTCGGAACATAGGCCAAATTCTTGGCTAGGCTTGTAAGGGTCTGAGGGCCAATAGCCTAGTAACTTCTTAGGATCCTATGTGCTTGATCAATCTAGCTCCTACAACATATTCAATGAAAAATGCCAGATACTCAGATAGTAACGTTTTGAACAAACTGAACATTTATAAAGCATTATCACTGAACTATGCCCATGAAAAATATATCACACATCAGGAAATTTCTTAATGATGTAAACATATTTAAAAGGAAACTTTGGGGTAATAAATGCTCTCACAATGAAAATAATTTTATTATTATGCTCCTCGCAACATGTTTTATGTAGTCAAGCACTGATAAGTGCAAAAATAACTTTTTCAATTTTAATTTGGATACAAACATGTTCGTTTGCTGATGTTTATTCTCACGGGAGAATTCAAGGTTAACATTAGACTTAAATCACATTTCTAGCCCACTGTTTGGTTGGTTTGCTAAGTATGTTATATAATAAATAATCTTCCCTTCTAGGGCATTACACTGCTAATTGAAGTGTGCCTTGCATTACTTTTCTTACCAAGAGCAAACTGGTGTTTACATGATTAGATTTTTTAAGAAATGTGTTGTCATTTCTTTAATTAAATATAGTTACATTTTACATTTAATAACAGCATTACCAGTTTAATTAAAATTCCTAAATATAATGAAAATATGAATTGTTTGTGCTGGCTGTTTTAGCAAATATGCATTAATATGAATATGGTGTCCACAAATTCAGATTTCTATACAGTTTCTACAACTTAACCACTGATATGAAACTTGTCATGCATATTTTACTTCTTGCAAAACTGACACATTGCCAAACATTTTGCATAAAATATTCTGGGATAGTCTACATATGCCTTACAAAAACTATTTTGAATTAGGGAAGTATATGAAAAATACAAATCTATTCAGTAAGCATACAATGGAAACCTTCAAATGTTAAATGCTTTTTAACAGCTATGCTCGTTTAAAACACAATTAAGCACATGTTTTCATATCCATCAATTATTGATCAAAATATGGAGGCTCCTGCATTAAAAATAGCATACTGGTGGTTTATATAGTTTACCTTGTGTATATGAAGATCATGTAAGTGTGTAAGTTCAGGTTAATAACACTGACTACCACATATGTATACACACACACACACACACACAGGTATAGTTTAGCACTTAAGACAAATAGGGATATGCTAATTTACATAACATTTCCACTATTGTGTTATTTAAACACACTTATTGCTATAGATCTATAAATGGACTGATTGAACAGTATGATTGCAGTATGATTTTTAATCTTCCCATTAAAGCACAAACAGATAAGCAGGATAAAAAGCGATCTGTGTTTAATGCATGCATCTGTGTGTAGGTATATCTTTATCTCAGCTCGGATTTAATAGTCGTTTGCAGTCGTGCTTTTCCCCTTTCAACCTGCAATTACTGCAGCAATTTTGCAACTCAACATACAACAGCTACGCAAGGCAAGCAGATGAGAGCCAAAGAAGCAGTTTGTAGCAAGTTATAGATTAAACCTGATTTCAGGTAAGTATTTCTGACATTTCTATACCTTCCAGACGGGTCACTATGCACTGAAACAACCTGCAAATAGATTGATTTAGATGTCCTTAATAATATCGCTCCTAGTATTTGGTAAGGTTAGACATTTGTATAATATAGCCACCCTTATCTGAAAGTTCCAGACAGCGATTAAAAACTGTAGAATTCCACTAGAATTCCACTAGTTGTGATGCAGTTTGACAGGTGACAACTGTTTAGCTGTTCAGTCCTGTGACAAAAATAACCCATTCTGGGTAACATAATACAATTGTTTGTATTGTCATGTTTTTGCAGATCTTTTATTTATATGAAGTCGATGCCATTAATGAAGCAATGGTTTAAATTTATTATGAAATGTATTTATTTTCAATACAGATATATGATCAGGGTAAATGGACAAGAAAATGTATACCTATAGAAATGCAATATCTCATTTATACTTCTATTATACGCACGTTGGATCAAATTCCATTTATTATTAGTAAAATGTTGATGTCAAAAACTCCATTGATAAACTTGGACTTGGATTTCATTATTAATGTAAAGTATCTAGTCCGTTAGTATTATCTATGCAAACATTATGGTGTGCCTTCATCAAGTAGCTTGCTGATATGCAAATGAAACCTAAGTGATATATGTGAGGGCTTGGATAATGAAACATTCATTACATTCTCTTATTACCTGCTTAATCCAAAACCTTATCGCTGAAGCCTATCATGTCACTCATTGGGTACAAGGCAAAGAAACTTGTGCCAGAAGAGCGCCAACCCAACACAGGAGTCACCAGGGCTGGAGTTTGATCAACCGGTGCTCTAAGCAAAACAGCTCCACAGTGCCCCCCCCCCCCCAAACACACACATGCACACACCACCCGATGACGCCATCCTGGTCAACCTACACCATCCAGATTACTTTTTTCTCCGTCTTTGTCATGGTTTGTCTACTCTTCAGTTTTATTTTTCTGTAGTCATTCAACACATTTTAATGAAACCATTTTACTACAAAACAGTAAACAAATAAACTCTAGAAAATGGCCCCTGAGCGGTGCCCTAGGCAGCTACCTAGTTGGCCTATGTTTAAAGCTAGCTATGGGAGTCACACATACATATACATATGCAGTCGGGAGGATTGCCAATCCATGGACAGTTATTTGGGGTCAGTGGGAGGAAGCTGGAGCACCGAACTTCACTCGTAGCTCCCAGCCTTCTATAATTAAGGACAACGCATGCATACATACATAACCGAAATGGGGTCACAAAATCGGGACACTTTTGGTATTATTAACTTATAAAGCTGATACAAAAAAGAGGGCGCAGACTGACGAGTATTTTCTGAAGTAAAAGCACTCTGTAACAGTAATAATTGTGGTCATTGCCTAAGTCACTGGCCCATACCTATCGATTACAGATTTTCACAGAGGGTCTAGATTTTTGCCTCATATTTTTGGTCTGTTTCTCATAGAATTATGGTTTTCTGGCAAATTATTGGTAAATCATTGAGGGTTGAAGTCAGAAAATAATGACAGATGTTTGAGTTTCAGACTTCATACCCTTCATACAATTCTTGTTAATGCAAACTTTATTACTCTAGCAACTTTCTAAGTTTGTAAGAACAAAAAAGTGCCCCTATTTTTGGTCCTTTAACCCCCCCCACACACACACACACACACACACACACACACATTATTTATAGTTTTGTCCAGATGTCTTGCTCTAAGAGGTTGAGAGGTATATTCACCGCCTTTTTCTCAAAATAAACATAAAACAAATCAAATTTCAGGAGGGACGGAGCTAAATTCTGAGCCAAAATTAGAGACGTCTTTTAAAAATTAAGTCTAGCTGACAAGTATGACGCAAACACAGAAGCAACCCCACACGGTACACGGGAAACGAACTAGAGAAACCGACGTTGGGGTGCACCGACCTTAGCGTCGCGCTCCCCAACCCCGGGGAAAATTAGACCAGGCATACCTCTCAATTATCCTTATTTGTTGGGGATGCCTCTATTTGTTTGTTTTTTTATTATTAATATTTTTTCTAAACAGTTTGCTCCGCCCCTAGTAAAACTACACATTGCTTTAAGATGTCCAAGTTTCAAACCGCTCAACTGTCCCCGAATTTCAGGGACGTCCTTGATTTTGGTTAAATGCTTTGCTCTGTACCTCCTAAACCCTTCCTTAAACTGGCAATTTTTGGAAGAAAAGGTCGTGGATTACAATTAATAATGACAATGATAATAATAATCATAATATTTAGAGTTACAGACGTATTTTACTTCAGAAACGCTCTATGTTCGTTCGTGTTCCGTTATTTTATCAACGTTTTGTGTTAACAGAGCTATTTCAAAAGCGCTCCTGAAATTCCTTGATTATTTCTGGATTCGTCCCTGATTCTGAACGCAAGAGGTCAAGAACTATGAGTCCCTACTTTGGAGTCTGTCCGCTTAATTGTTTCTTGCTTGTCCTAATTCTATAGCTTAAACCTGGACAAACAAACAACAGTCGTCCTAAACTTTTCGTTTTACAGTTATTAATTCTTCATATAACAGACGTATATTTACAAATTGCAAAAACTTTTTTTAATTCTACTAGTAAGATACCGGAGATCTATTTTCTAAAGTTATATTATCCGACACTGAGATACATTGCATAGTTGGACGTGGTAGTAAACAATTGCTCTAGGAAGTAATTTTTACGTTCGATCGTTTCTTTTTTTTTTTTCTTTTTTTGTTAGGTAACTAACTCTTAACAGTATACTATTATCATTGCATATAAACACTTTCGATATTAAATAATTCTCTTATACAGAATAAACAATTACAACTATTAGCTATGCACGATATTTATCCAAAGTAAAATTTAATGGCATTGCACACTTATGAAGAAAGTCCCTTTCTGCTCAGGTAATAAATCTAAAGAGGATTCGCTTCTTCTGCTGAAACAAGGTGACCTCCTCGTACAAAGTAATAATAATAATAATAATAATAATAATAATAATAATAATAATTTACAGTGTAGTTAGCGCAAGAAGCCTTCACCATGGGTGAAGCACATATACCAAATGCAGACTCGGCATAATATTTCCATTTATTTAATGAACAGGATTGCTAGTACGCATATTATGCGTGTTGTATTGGCATTACATCTGGGGCTTGGAGCTCTTAAATAGTTGTCTCAACGGAGGACGCACCTCCTTTTTCATTTTTATTATTGCGTTGGGTTATTAGCTTTATGTGTGTGTTGTATTATGTTTGGTAAATGAGTGAACGTTTCCGTAAACAGCTTAAGTAATTAAAAAGTTATATTAACTAAACTGGTAAATATGTTTTTTTCTAAGCAAATCTGAATTAAACGGCTTCACTGTAAGCCCTGCAGATAAGGTGAATCATATATGTAACATGTTCCTTTGCTCGGGCCACATCTACAGCGAGATTGGGGGCTCTTATTAAGGCATATTCATCAAGGACAGACCCCCTAATTCCCATTCCACCCTTCCCCACCCAAATGGCCGATGAAACACACGTGCTGCATTTATTTATTAATCGGCTTCTTGAACTGGAAAGATATTTACATATTGTTATCATTATTATTATTAATGGGGATTACTAATGTAACTGAAAGTAATGGGGATTACTAATGTAACTGAAATGTACCCATAACGTCACTGGGTTGTTTGGGACAGTGGAATTACAAATGCTGCAGTAGATTCTTATCAGTTGTATACCGTAGTAAAAAGAGGAATTAGCAGAACAGTATATGCTAATGTTTTATTTATTTTTAGCATCAACTTTATTAAGGTTAAAACAGTGAGAAGTGACTTATATAAACGCCTTCAAGTTACATCATCATTCTAACAGCGCATGTATATTGCTATCAGTTCTTACCATTCATGAGCCGCCAGGCCCAGGATTTAGCCTAGTAAGCAAAAGGCTAAGAAATATTAAAGTGTTTTAGTTTCTATAAATGGTATGGAAGGAGCGTGTGTTGATTATAACAGTGTAAACTATATATTGATGTTAATTATTTTCATTAAATAATAGAAAACGATTTGTATTTCATCATATTGCGGAATCTTGCAGTTTACTTAAAATATAATTTAACAAAATTAATCTAAAGCACTAATAGTCTAATTCGCATCGTTTGATCGTATTGAAAATAAATATTTAACACACACTCAAAACTTATTACAAATTGAAACAAAAACAGACAAAACTTAAGCTGTACTTGAAATTTTAGTAGACTGACATTGCAAAGCTCTCCAGCAATTATCAGTAGTACCCAATGAATGAAAAACAGAACATAGATCAATAAACGCCTTCTCAGTTTGGCGTAAGGAAGGCCATAAAATCCCACAAAAGCCTTTGCTGGTCTTTTACCACTTTTCGCCTTGTGAACTTGTTAAATCTCCTCCCCGTGTCATAAAGGGGATTTACCATCTTGTCTCTGAGCATACAATTAAATGCATATAAACTAAACAAGTACTAAAAAATCGGATAAGCATAACTGAGTGTAGAAATTACTATAATGCTCAAAGAATGAACGCAGGCCTTTAAATACCTTATGTGTCAGGTATCCACAGAAGCAGGTGATTGTGTTTTTATGTATGTGCGTGTGTATGTGTGCATGTATCTGTTTAGTTATTTATTCATTCATTCCTTCATTCTAATAACAGTTATGCACAATGAGGTCACATTTCATTCGGCAGGTTGATCAGTCACCAATGCACAACAGGCAAAATGGCTTGACTGGGCCACGGTGGTTGTGGGTAGAGGCTACTGCGGCTAAAAAACAAAATAGAAACATTCCTCCAGCTTTACTGGTTACTACTTCGTGCATCTCCTTATACTGGTTAAATGTTAATGATAGCATATTAGGCGACTGCAAAATCAACAGTGCAGTTACTGCGGGAAGGCTGAAGGGCTCCTTTACCCACTCACGCACTTAAGAGTAAGCTTTTCTCATTAACTGCTGTTGCGATAAACAAGTGTTTATAACTTCTTCAAAGCACTTCACTAGCACTAGATCGTATACAGGTAGTAAGTCATAACCAGTGGGGGCAGGTGGCACAAAAGTGCGAACTTTAAAATTAAAGGCTAAAAGTCGGCTGACCCAAGCGCAGGCACGGATTGTATAGTGGAAACCTTTACTAATAACAACTAATTTGTTCTAAAATGTCTTTCGGTAATACTTACATCTGCTCCCTCCTTTTAGTAGAAAGAATTTTGATAACTAAAATGTATGACCACCTAATTCACAGTGTGACAGCTAACGGGTGTGGGATGGAAGAATCTAGTAAGAGTCTGTGAATGGAAAGAAACAGACGTGGGATGTTTTGAGCATAACAAGGGGCTGAAGAGTTCTAGCAGACTGCAGGTTAATTGTTTTTCCAGTCAGGTAACATGACTGCAAACTCCCTAGGCTGACAGCTGTAATGGTTACTTACTTCATCACCCCCATATACTGCTTAATAAAAGTAGTTCTTGTAGGGTCCATCTGACCTCGGGCCATAGAAAAGTCCAACGTTCAGAGTAATTTGCTGCGGTCGTCTAATCGATGTATATAGATAGAGTGGAGTTACTGCACTGTACTGGCTTTTAATTAAATTGTTATGCTTAATAAGTAAAATTCTCAGCAGACTTCAAGCAGGGGAATTATGGGGCGGTGGATTTGAGTTCCACACACTTCTTGATCAGATTTATGACACTGTGAGACAGCAGCCAGGTTTTTCCTTATAACTTTATTAACAAGGCTTAAACCAACTATCCTGCATTTGTGCCAGAACCTGCAGTATCACGTTAGCCTAACTTTGCTTTGCAGTCTTTTTTTTTTTCGTTGGATGAACTCTTTTTTGCTTTAAAGTTCCTTTCTGTCTTATTCTTCAATAACAACATAAAACTAGAAAGTGTATAAGACGGTAGCATATTTCAACACATTTCCTTATACAATTATGAAACTGTGGCGTTGTGGTATTCCAATGCCAATGCAGATATACCAAACTGAACTTTAATATTCATGCACAATATGCTTTTCTAAGACATGTACCTCCCAGCATCCGAACATTAACAATCACAACACATGGTCAGAAAGGGGAACACCTTAGGTTCACAGCAGAGGTTCTTCTTCCTGTGCTAGTAACGTATATATTAAGAGATAGGTAACCCTTGTATAGGCTTAGTTTATTTAACAATGTTCATGGCCAGGTACTATGCTTGACTTTATGTGGAAATCGGCACATCCATCAGGAGGAAGGCTAAATCTGAGGGCCAAAATCAAAGTACTGTGCCTAATTCATAACAGGTGAGTGGTATGTTCATGCATAACAAGTCAAGACAACACTAGATTAAATTATTCAAAATAAAAGCACATTAGCAGAAAGATTTGCTACTCAATTATAGACACAGTCATTCGCTTGTCTCAAGGAAAAAGAACGGCATTTAATAATAAAACCTATTTAAATCCGTCTGCGGGGGTGACGAAGTGGAAAGCGGCAAGACAGTGGAAATGGAAAAGATGCTGGGCTGGGGTTAGTGACCATTGTCAACAGTGATTTTATAGATGGATGGGAAGAAAAACGGGCGAGATTTAAAGAAAACTAGCTGGGGGTTGTATTAGTTGGGGTGATGAGTCCGCGGAAGGGGAACACACGTCCAGGATTATAGAACAATTCAATATAGGGAAGAGTTAGGGGAGGGGAGCATACTTCTCGACTAGTCCTGATTTTAAAATCAACGATTAACCTTCCAAGCAAAGCTGGTGTATTACAACGTACAGTCTTATTTCAATTTCATACAATTCATGTTTATTAACCTTCTCTAGTAGGACAAACCTGGTCAACAACGTGTAAATAAACAAATAAAATTTAAAGTGCAGTTGATTAGAGGACCTTGCCCCTAATTCTGTAAATACTAGGTTCAATAATATGTTGACGCCTGCTTTGACGTAGTGCAATATGTAGATTCTGTTGTTATTTTATGCTGAAATTTTCACTAACAAGATAAAGTATAAAAATATATACACAAGTTATTTTGCGCCTGATCTGAGAATCTATCGAACCAGTAATTATTGTGCAGTCCCCCCCCCCCCCCCTTTTTTTGCATCATTATTTGTATTGATAAGGAATTATATTGCAACAATGAACAATAACGCCAATATTTTGTTAGGAAAATACTCATCATAATTCAAACGTGAATTCCTGCCTAAAACGCGCCAGCATACGTCACTATAAAAAAGCCATGCCACCGCCCATTATCATTAAAACTCGTACGCGCGAGCGTTAAGGCACCCCTTTGTTTTCCAAATTTATTATAATACTGCATAAGGGCATGCACTGTCAGCGTTTATGCATTACTCCTGTTAAGCAATAACCCGATGCTAGCACTCGTCTCACATGTTACCAGCTACTTAAAGTGTCTGGTAATGTGCTGATTTACAAATGGTAGCAATCAGCTTCCCACATTGGAAATGATACTTGTTTTGTTTAGGTGTTATGTTCTTTTCATTAGTAGTCATAACAACTACGACATCTTAATGTACTTATGTTTCAGAAGGAAGTTTTCTTTAATGTTTACTGCTGGCAATAGTTCTGCACCAGGACTCAGGACGTACACCATTATTTTGCGATCTGTAACCAGCCTCCAAAAACTTCTGCATCTGTAACAGATAGAGTTGCCACCTTTTCAAATGCCCAAAGTGGGACATTTTCTGTAGAAATGTCAGATTTTCCAGGACAAAACACACCCACGGTCAGTGCAAAATACAGAACTTTACTTTTTTGCAGAAATAAAAGCTTATTCTAGTAACATTTGAGTTGCTTATGCTATTTCACACAACATATATGTGTTTTATATACAAAATAACTGTTTTATGCAACTATTACAGAAAACTTAGGAAATATTTTTGTCCTGAAATCTCTGGACATTTGCTATTTTTTCGACATTTTTCGCAGGACACAACTGCTCAAAGAGGGACTGCCCCTCACAAAGTGGGACAGATGGTAACCCTAGTGGCAGATGGGTAAGATATAGCATATACAATTTTAGTGTATATTTGCTCCTGAAGCAAACTCCAAGAGTAGCAGCTCTCCCTTTCCCCTCTCTCACTTTTAGTAGAAGCAGTTTCTGGTGGCAGTTTTCTATTGAAATAGACAAACATCTTTTTTTCATATCACTGTAACCACACTTTCTCACTTTTTTACTCTATTATTTTAATCTGAAAGCATTCCCTCTCTTACTTTCATC
Source organism: Protopterus annectens (assembly GCF_019279795.1). Lineage (NCBI taxonomy): Eukaryota > Metazoa > Chordata > Ceratodontiformes > Protopteridae > Protopterus > Protopterus annectens. The sequence goes on along the minus strand of NC_056739.1, from coordinate 1,571,437,005 downwards.
AGTAGCACTGCTGTCTTCATTATTATAATAAAGTGTGATATTTGGAAAATGTTTAAAAACAGTTTCTACTTTTAAATGGTTAGCAATACAAGTATGTCTAGATAGGCCTCAGATGCTTAAGTTTAGCAGCTCTTGTTTTCTGCTTATCAGATGATAGTACTACTGTATTTTTCAGGTTACAAGATTGTTGTGTCTGTGTTTTCTTCTCTTTGTTACAACAGAAAAAGAAAAGGAAAACACATATGATTTCAAGTAGTGTGAAATGTGTGGTCACAACATTTCACCCCAGAATACACAGCATCACTGTGTGGTATCTCTAGGGTTGGAGCACCTGGGAGATGACTGTTCAATTTTGTAAAAACTTTGGTCAGAGGACTTTACTGGATAGGTGCAGACATTCTTTTGAAAGGTCTTCTCAATGGAGTACTTTATAAGCTGAAACAAGACCAAAAAAGAAAAAGAAAGTATTTGGAGACTAGAGAATCTTCACCTCTCCCTACTAAAGTTCCCAGAGTAGACCCTACTTAACCACCTAGACTAGAACTCTCTTACACCTGGTCTCTGGCTCCTTTCACCCCTCTTGCAGCCCCCTTCAAACTCGAGCATTTGGGTTCTCATGAATCAGCTAAAAGGAGAAGACTTAGTAGCTTCTACACGGAGTGTGGCTTATCTAAACTGATTCTCTCTATGCCTGCTTTGACTATGTCTCTTACATTCTCCAGGTCATTGCACAGCCCATCTCCTGTAGATTGCAGGACTATGATGACTTTTTAAAGATCCAGTTGGATTTAAGTGTCATCTTCAGCCCTTCTGTTTCTGTGGCAGCAGGAGACATGCCCACTCCAACTGTATCAAACCTCGCTACCCAAGGCCCTGTTTCAGCTTCAAGATTATAGCAGCTGATTACTGAGACCATACTTTTTCTATTGACATCATCAGTATCTTGTTCAATGGTACGTAAACTCTCAGTACTTGTAGCTTCAGTGCCAAAATTATTGTCACCAATCCCTACTAGGCCTGAAATCATCAGTGCAAGTGCTTCAATACCAAGATCAACCCCAGTTCCTTCAGGGCCATTCTTGGTGTATACAGGGTCAGGTGCCAAAAAATGGCTGTTCAGTGCTGGCTTCAAATCCACTGAATATCAATCACTATCATTAAGAGGAGATATAAGTAGAAACAGTTGAAGATCCACATGTCAACATGGATACTATTCCAATGTTGTGCATGAGGTTGCTTCATAATGCTACAGATGGAACAGCAATACATGCTGGGCCGAGCATAGTCATGAGAACACAAGCTTGGCTCAGATTGTCAATATTTTCAGACCATTTCTGTGCAGCCTTGGCCAACACCTCTCTTGATGAGTCCATTCTGTTTGAACTTAAAGTCAAAGCACAACATCTGGAGAACAAACAAGGGAGCAAGACCCTTATCACTGTTGGAGAAAAGTTTTCAACCTCACAAAGGTGTTTTGTAAGAAATCAGAATGGAGCAAAGAACCAATGGTTGCAAGTCCCAGTAGTCCTTATAAGAACAGCAGGAGTATAGATTCAACAGTAGACCAAGTGGGTTTGATAATGACCACTGCCCTAGAAGCAGAGATGGTTCACAGAACCAAGGGTCCTGTGGTCTTTGTCCTGGGAACAGATAATGGTACCCCATGAAAGGTTGCTCAATTGTCCACCTCTCAAGGCAGGTACAGAATGTATTTCCTTATAACCACAACAATGGCTGTCCTTAACCCAAGAAATTTGGGTAAGGGAAATTATATCCAGAGACTACCTGATACCCTTTTCCCAAATAACACTCATGCCATTCTTTCTCCTAGATATCCCAGCCCATCAAAATATGGCATTGCAAGAGGTAGCAGATATCCTGCACAAAAAAAACAACCCAAGAGATCCTTACCAGAGCAGAAAGGATCTGGATTTTACTCAAGAGTCTTCGTAGTTCCCAAAAAGGCCAATAACTTCAGACTAATATTGAATTACAACTATTTAAATCAGTTTATAAAGAAAAATATTTTTAGGATAGTTATGGTGCAGTTTGTACTTTCCTGCCTGCAAGAAGGAGACTGAATGTGCTCTTTGTACCTTCAAGATATCTACCTTCACATAAAAATGGCAAAGCCATAAAGAAGGTTTCTATGCTTCCAAATGGTAACCAGTCATTGTCAATTCAGAGCCTTCCTTTTCAGATTCACCATAGCCCCAGCATGTTCACAAAGTGCACGGCCCCTGATGCAGCTCATCTCAGACTGCTGGGGATAAAAATATTGCCCTTTCCTGATCAAAGCAATAGAGTTCTTGTTCCAACTGTGCCTGTCTTTGGGGATATCTGTAAATCTAAAAAAAATAAATTTTACAACCAAAATACAAAAAAGTTACTGGGAGTCCACCAATGAGAGGAACGTAGATGTTTAATGAAGAAATCCTACAGACACCACGAACAGCAATACAGCATCGACAAACACCACAAAAGGAATTAACGCTTCACTTTGTAAAATAGCGTTTTCGTAATCCTTCATCAGAATACAAAACACATACTGTAGCTGCTTTTTATATACTTCATCTAATTGAATAATTGATTGTCATGGTGATTAATAAACTGTGGTTAATTAAATTAGTTGAATAATGAACTTTAAAAACAACCATAGACTTCTGTTAAAATGCTCAAAAGTCTTATATATACATTCAAGTACAGACAACAACAAAATACATTTCTTTAATATTGTGTAGACATAAATAGTATGTTGTGCCTACAAACATAACTCAATAAATATTTTATCTATTTAAATTCTAAAATAATCAGTTGTTAATAATATTGTAAAATAGTAGTTAAAATACTTGTGGAAATATAAAATTATAAAAATGTAGAAAATATAACTTCCAAGTTATAGTTTGGCCTGTCTTAACTTTAAGACAGGTTTTAAAGAAATCATATCATTCAAACCTGGAGGACTAGAAGCATCTAGCCAGATTTGCCAGTATAATTCGCGATATTCCAGGCGTGTTTCCCACATACCACCCCTCACATCTTTGGCAACTGTTTCAAGAACAAAAAATAAATACTTAGCTCCATTACAATTTAAAGAATGTCTATATAATACGTTGTTAATATTCTGCTTGCTGATTTCATAATAATGTTCATAAATTCTGTTTTTTAGTTTCCTTTCCGTCTTGCCTATGTAAAAAGACTGACATACTTTACATAGAGCAAGATATACTAGACCATATGTATGACAATTAGCATAACATCTACTATGCAATGTCTTATTTCTACTAACTAATTCCAGATAGGATGCATTATACAAAAAACTACACTGGGAGTAAGCCCCACACTTGTATGTACCAAGTTTCATACCCTTATTTGTAGGATTGAATTTACTACTTGATTCAAATAAATTTTTAAAATTAAGATCTTTCCTATAAGTAAAATTCAAAGAACTGTGTCGTAATATGTCAATATCAGTAATGTCCTGAAATTTTGACCATTCTCTTGAAACCACTTTCCTGATAATACCAGAATCACCATTATAATCCAAGATGAATGTATCATGCTTGTTTCTGTCATTTAAGATGTCATGTACTGGATTTGTAATGTGGAATGATTTTCCCAAAATAGGAGAAAACCTATCTTTTCTACCTTCATTTACTTCCTTTTTCATTGCCTGAATTAGGGAAGGCGGGTAACCTCGATCTAAAAACATGTTACCAATTTTCTTACATTCTATACTAAAAATGTCATCTTCTGATGTCATTCTACTTGCCCTGACAAGTTGCCCTTTTATCAAGTTCTTATTTTGAAAAAATGGGTGTCCACTTGTAAAATGCAGGTAAAAATTTGAGAAAGTTGGTTTTCTGTACATTTTGGAAGAGAATTTTCCATCAGTCTTTGATATACAAACATCCAGATAGTGAAGATCAGTTTTACTAATTTCATAAGTAAAATCCAAGAAAGTAGTGGTTCCTTTTAAATATGATAAAAATTCAAAAAACTTTACTTGTCCTGCTGTCCAAAATATGCAAATATCGTCTAAAAATCATTTGTAAAGTGTCCAACATTCTTTGAATTCACTATTTAAAATATAATTGAATTCCCACCAGGACAAAATAATATTAGCATAAGTAGGGGCACAATTAGCTCCCATGGCAACCCCCTGGATTTGTTTGTAAAACTCACCCTCATAATACGTGAAGTTGTTATGTAAAATAATATCCATTAGAGTAGTTATAGCAAGAAATTCATTGTTGGAAAACTGACCAAAAGTGTTCATATATTCCTCTAACCATTTTAAACCAATATCGTGTGGGATACTGCCAAATAAATCTATGACATCTATTGTTATAAAAAGTTGATTGTCATGATATAACTCTGGTTGTACATGTCTTAAAAAGTCCCATGAGTCTTTGAGAATAGTAGACCCTTTCCAGGACAGTTCTTTAAGCTTATTGTCCACAAATATGGCAACCAACTCAGCAGTTAACATTTATAGGATGCCATAATAATGACAGCCCTGTCCATCGAAATGATAACAACAATTAAACAAATGAAATCTTTACTCAGTCAACCAAAAACCAAAAGCCAGAACAGCCCAGGTAATAAAAACACTTTGTCAACTGGCATTTTCAGTACAAATGTTGCTCTTGGTGAGATTATACGTGAGTCCTGTAATGGACTCTCAAAGCTCAATGACTCAGAGTGGAGATCCCATATACCACACAATATCTTTTATCTGTTTTTGCCAGAAACATCTTCCCTGGTGGCCTCAATCTCCATTTACTAAGGGGAAAACTCACTTTCTTTCTTTCTTGTTTTCTTTTCTTTCTTTCCCCATTACAATGTTCATGCTCACCAGTGTTACATCTGCATTGGGGTGTGGTCACAGTCCGTGACATTTACACATCAACATATTCGAAATGAGGGCGGTCCCCCTAACATTGCAGGAATTTCAGGAATTATTTCCCCAAGGTGGGATAACCATCCACTCACACAACAAGCTAGAAGGAAAAAGATCTTACCCTCTCAGTCAAGAGGCCCTGGTAGTACATGAATGGGCTATCAACTTACAGTACTTTTTAATGACAATGCACATTTCAGGTCAATACAACTCACCAGCAGACAAACTGAGTCAATGCCTGCTAATGCCTCACAAGTGGACACTAAATATATCAGTGGTGAACAAGATTTTTATCATTGGGAAAGCCCTGCTGTGACTTCTTTCCTTCTCAGTCCAGTACCAAATGCAGTAACTTATTTTACCATCCTTCATCAGGGTCATATACCCAGAGATGCTCTAGTTCTCCATTGGTCCCAGGGCTCCCTTACACATAATCTCTGCCACTCTAATAATGAAATTCATGCAGAGTCAAAGTAATTCTTATAGGTCTTTTTTGGCCTCATCAGGTTTGGTTCCCCTTATTTTGGTCGCATCTTTTAAGGAGTCCCCTCTTTGTATGCCCTCATCCAAGGTTCCTAACAGATCCATCCAGAAAGCCCCACTCAGTCATTCAGTCCTCAGATTAACTGCATTGTCACTGCACTTCCAGTAATGGCCAGGGACCCAGATTACTCATATAGGATGGTCCAGTTGCTCCTAGCTTCACAGAAACCATCTACCTAGAAAATGTATGCCTGTACATCACTTTTAGTTGACCTTTTTGATAAGAGATTTTTTTGAACAATCAAAGTGTATATTGCTGCCATTTCCACCTACCACCAAGAAATTAATCATTCTTCATTAGCTTATCAATGAATGTGCAATGTCTTCTTGAGAAGAGTCCTCCTTTTTCAAGGCCACCTTCCAGAGACCCAGCTTCACCTTGTGACTTGAATCTCATACTCAAAACAATTACCTTCCATACATTTTGAACCTGTGATCCAGATACATCTTAAATACTTGCCATGGAAAAAATAATTTTCTAGTAGTCATCACTTGAGCTAGAAAATTCCAGAACTCCCTGCTCTTTTGTTCAAACCACTATATCATATTTTCCACGACGATAGTGTGGTGATTGGAACTATCATTTCCTTCATGCCTAAAGTACCATCATAAACTAACCTAAATCAGTCAATTAATTAATCAGTATTTTTTCTCAGTATTCCAACAAAAGTGGATTCAAATTGTATGGTCTCGCTGTACACAGGCAACTGCAAATTTATTTGCATCAAACCAAACATTCAAGGCAAGCCACGCTGCTTCGCAAGGGACGGCTTGCACCTGTCACCCCTGGGATTCCGGATATTGGCTAAGGCTCTTGCCACCCCCATAGTGCCTTTTTTAGGCAAGGCTCAAATTCTAAACCTACCACCCTAGAAAACAAAAATGGGAAGAAACTGAGGGTAATGCTGCTCAATGCCAGAAGTCTAAATCTCAAAATGCACGCACTCGAGGCCCTTTTCAGTATGGAGAACATCGATGTCTGTGCTGTAACTGAAACCTGGTTCAAGGCTCCTGAGAGCACCCCGGCACTATTAGGTTTTACCTCATATCATGTGTTCTGGCCCCAAAACCCGGACCACACCACAAAAGGAGGGGGTGTATCCATATTCATAAAGGATACCCACACCTCCAGGTTGGTGGCAACGCATCTAAGCTTCGGAAACCATCCAGGTGCAACTAACCATAGGCAAAACTGCTCTACAAATTGTAGCATGCTACAGGCCATCCTCTCAAACTCAGGAACCCCACACAGCCTTCCTGAAGACACTGGAGGGTATAAATGTATCTCCAAACACCATCATATTGGGTGACTTCAACTACCCGAATATAGACTGGGAACATTACTCAAGCCCTAACTTTCTAGCCCAACGGTTCCTGGAGTTCATAAATTCAAATGCCATGGAACAGCTAGTCACTGTTCCCACGAGAGGAGAAAATATACTAGATCTCATTATCACAAACATGGGGACAAAATGCTCCACACCGAAGTATATCCCTCATTGGTGAGATCTGATCATAAACTAATCTCACTGGAAATCCACATCCCGCCCCCACCACAAACAAAAAAGACCACAGTGAAGAACTTCTCTAAAGCAAACTTCACACTACTCAAGACTGGTGTGGTATCCTTCAAGGCCCCTGAGCCAGTGGAAACCACAACCCAAGCTGCAGAAGCCCTTACAAATGCCTTCTATGAACACCTCCAGGACTGCATGGATCAGGCAATCCCAAATAAAACCAAGACTCTTTCCACAAAGGGCAAACGTCCAGTCTGGTGGACCCCAGCCATTAACAAACTTTACAATAAGAGGAGAAAGCTATTACATGATAGAACAAAATCCATAAAAGGGAAGTCACCCCTGATCATTATTAGTAAAAAAATACGAGCACTCATAAAATCAACTAAGGCCAATTTTGAGAGAAAAATTGCCATGGATTCAAAGGACAATCATAAGGCCTTTTTCAGCTATGTTAGGAACCTGGGTGGAAACTCCCAGATATGCTCAGAATTAGTCCAAAATGATACAAAAATCACTGAACCCACAGCCAACATACTGGCAGACAGGTTCAGTGCAAACTTCACCCCCCTCTCCCCCCCTAAAGGAGAGATAACTATCCCAGCGGAGTGTAGCCTCCCAGACATCTCAAATGCGCAGGTGAAAGCTGCTCTCTCTAAAGCTAAAACACAGCATCAATGGGACCGGATGGTGTCCCCGGCTGTGTGCTACATGAGCTAAATGAGGAATTAAACCCGCACATAAGGCAGATGTTTAATCTCAGCCTTACCACAGGATACGTGCCCAAGGAGTGGCGTACGGCAACTGTGGTCCCACTCCACAAAGGCGGTGCCTCTATGGACCCTGGTAATTACCGCCCCATAAGCTTAACAAGTCTAGTCTGCAAAGCTATGGAGAGGATCATAATGGAGCTCATAAACAAAGATATAGGGGACTTGCAGACATTGGACCCGACCCAGTTTGGCTTCGTCAAGGGCAGATCATGCCTTTTGAACTTGGTCGACTTCTTCGAAACAGTCACCAAGGCCATTGATGAGGGAAAGGCAGTCCATACAGCCTACCTTGACCTTGCAAAGGCGTTCGACACACTACCCCACTCGGGTATTGTAGAAAAACTTACCTGCTTAAATGTAAACCCATATGTCACAAGATGGGTTGCAAACTGGCTTAAGGACAGAACCCACAGGGTTAGAGTTGCTGGCGCTATGTCAGACTCCAAGCCGGTCACAAGTGGTGTCCCACAGGGCTCGGTCCTTGGCCCCTATTGTTTGGCATCTACTTCTCAGAAGTACAGGCCAACATGGGAGGACTTTGGCTGACAAAGTTTGCAGACGACTGCAAACTGGGCGCCATAGTGGAAAGTGCATCGGACATGGATATCCTTCAGAAGGGACTCACAGAAACAGATAGCTGGTGCCAGAGCCATGGCCTGAAGTTAAACGCCAAAAATGTATAGTCATACCTTTCGGGAAAAACAAGGTAACCCCAAGCTACCATATAGGTGGCAATCCACTAAGCACAGAAGAGGTTATCAGGGACCTGGGGACCCAGGTTGACAGTGGCCTTTCTTTGACACTCACGTTGCTAAAGTGGTTAGAAAGACCTTCTACATTGCCCACCTGATCATGAAGGGATTCACATCCAGATCTAGTGAGGTCATTGTTCCCCTGTACTCTTCACTTATCAGACCAATGATCGAAAGTACAATGCCCCATTTGGGATGTATCTCACCCGACATCTGCAGCAATTGGAGAGACCCCAAAAGTTCCTCACCAAAAGGATAAAGGGACTCCAAAATCTGTCATATGCTGCCAGATTGAAGAAACTCCAGCTCTATTCAGTCGCATACCGTCTGCTCAGAGGTGACATGTGCCTGACATACAAGGCCATGTCCAACCCGGAATTAATGGACATGCTCCACCTCAAAAAATCCAAATCCACCAAAACCACTAGAGCAAGCGACTTAAACCTTAGCACGGATATAAATAGGACATGCTGGAGGGATAGATTTATCACTCAGAGACTCCCTATGCTGTGGAATAAAATCCCGGTCCATGTGAGGCAGAGCACCTCGCTGGCTCTGTTCAAGAGAAATCTTGACCCGTGGATGGGAGATCATAGGTTTACCCCGGGAATCATCTCTATGTCACTGCTGGACAGAGGCACAACAAACTAATGGGCACAGTATTTTTTCATATAAGGGGTGGCGTAAGCCACACAACTTTGGGCTAGGCTTATAAATGCCTTAGGGCAGATAGCCTAGTATAAACCTATGAACCTATGAACCTATAAGATGAACAGCTTTCCCTTTCCTTTGCATCAGACAAACTATTGAAAAAGGTGACTAAAGTCACAGTATCTATGTGGCTTTCTGACTGTATACCCTTCTGTTATACTCCTAGTAATAAGCCCTTACCATTTAAACCCAAAGTGCACTCAGCAAGATCAGTTGCTACTTCTACTTTAACCATCTATCTCTGAGATATGTGATGCACCACTGTAGTCCTTTTGCCAAACTTTACAAGTTAGATATCATATTCAAAGCACAGGAAAACTTGGGCAGTCCTAACATAAGGGTATTTTGCCGTAAGACTACCTACCCTATCCTGTTCTGTTGGGGGACAAGCTATTACATCATGTAGGCATGATCTTGTGGATATGAAAGTTATGTGCTTCCTGTAATGCTAGGCCCAGACGATCTTCTGTCTGCATGATATACTAGATCTACTCACCTATCCCCCATCTGAATGTCTTCTTGGCATCGAGCTGAAGGTGAAATCAGAGGCTCTCCTTTCCTTAAAATTTTACATTTAATCTGTTATTTACTGTGGCCACACTAAATATAGATACAAAAAGCACTACAATGTGGGGAAGAGGAAAATACTCAAGCTCTAGGAGGGAGAAAAGGAGAGAGACAGAAACGTTGCTGACAAAGGCATGCTTATGGAAACCATTCCAATCTATTACATCATGCAAACATGATTAACTTGGATAAACATTATTCAAAAATCAAACCTCTCTGCAGGGTGGACAAAGCAGATTATAGAAAGACACTGTAAAGGTAAAATAAATTAGGCAAGCATTAGAAAGCATTGTGAACACGGATTGTATAGGTGTGAAGCAGAGGGAAGGAAAAGCTGGCAGAGATTTGAATAGCAGTGGAAATTACATTAGATGGGGTGATGGATTAGTGGAGGGAGCACAACCAGTTAGGCTCGGGATGCAGTTATAACACTAACTTCCAGGATGGCAGGATGATTCAATATAGGGGATAGTCAGCTGTCCCTGATTTTAGTAATTTTGGCTCAGTTCTGTCCTTCTTAAAATCAGGAATTTTTCAGTAAAGGTGGTGGATTACATTTAGAAAATAATGACAGCTATTAATGGTCTTATTTCAGAGAATTCATGCTAATTCAAGTTCTCTTATTTTGTCAACTTTTTAAGCCAGTGGTATCTGCATTTTAAGTGTCTGTGATTTGTGACCTCTGTCCCTGATTATTGTTGACTTTGTCCCTGATTCTGTTGATAAGAAGTTGAGAACTGTGTTGAGGATTGCTTTGATGAAGTGCAATATGTCGATCTTGTTGTTTATGTTTTTATGATGAATTGTTCAATAAAAGATGAGGTGCAAGATATATAAGTATATATATATATATATATATATATATATAAAATATATGTATACACACACACACACACACACACACACACACACAAACACACACACACACACACACACACACACACACACACACACACACACATATATATATATATATATATATATATATATATATATATATATATATATATAAATATATATATCATAGAATTTATTTTGTGCCTGATCTGTGAATCAATCAAACCAGCAACTATCGCATTTAATGGCTTAATTTGTGTGATCTCTCTTCTTTTTACATCAATATTTGTACTGATACTGAATGATATTACAATCGACTAAGCAAATATGTTATTACGAAAACAGCTTGCTTTCATGTTTCAGACATGAAAACAACATACCTTACTTTTAATTGCTATACAAGTATTAATTATAACAAATGTCAACATATATTCCCAGAAAAAAAATATATGTAGTAGGCCATTAACATTAAAACTCATAAGCCTGAGCATAAATAAATCCATTTGAACTCCAGCTTCATAATACAGCTTAATAAGGTATGCACCATGAGTGTTTATGCATCCCCCAGTTAAGCAATAATCAACAATATAAAGCTAGCACTGTGGGATAAGGTCAAGTCTCAGATGGCAGCTGTTGTTTAACAACTGTGGCTGGTAATATACTAATTATATGCTAACCTACAGGTGGTAACAATTAACTTCCCACATTGGAAATCATACATGTTCTGTTTTGAGTTACTCATTGCTGGTCATAACAGTAGAATATCTCAAATGACTTCTGTTTCAGAGGGAAGCTTTCTATAACACTGATTACTGGTAATATTTCGTAATGAAAACAGATACTTTTATTTTGTTTTCTGTAACAAGTTTGGCATCTGTGGGAGAATAACTATTTAAAGTGGGTTGAGTATGATACAAATGATACATGTTTTATAGTATCTGCGTGCTCTTGATGATACCTGAGCAATACCCAAGAGTAGTAACTGAACTGTCAGAAGCAAGTCACAAATAGTAGGCTTGCCATTTGACGTAATTTCCTAAGGCATAATTAAAAACACTTAACATAAATGCCAAGTGGTTATTCTCAATGGTAACCTATGAACATTGGTCTAAAATAGTAAGCACTCCGCACTGTTCAGAGGTGAAGATTTAAACCCATTTCAGAAGCCCACAGTTCATTTATATCTCATTGCTTGGTTAGTTGTAGTACACATATGCACTCATGGGTGTGCATGGTACAAATATTATGGCATTTAAGGGGTGTTACAAGGAACAAGCTGAAGGACAAGTGCCTTATAATCCCTAGGAGTGCAGTAATATTTGTACCATGTATACCCATGAATTCCTTATTGCTCTTACACAATGGACATCTGTATTTTTTAAGTTTGAATTTTACATTTAGTAGTTTATGTTTGATAATTACGTTTCATTGTGTATTATAATATAAAATGGTCCCTATGACTATTTTAACTATTTGATTGCTGTGCAAAGTTATCATTTTTTAACTGTATGGAAATTTAGTATGAAATGTTCAGGATAGTAATTTAAGGGGCCTTTCTATCAAAATGTTGAACCCTATCATACTGTCTGGTTTATAATCAGTGTAAACACTACAAAACACTTTAACAGTATTCTAGCAGGTGAATGAGTTCAGAAGAGGAGATTTATATGCCAACAGTACAGTGTTTTACAAGCAGGTATACGGTTTTCTAAGGGTCTATATCACTTCACCGAACAGTCTATTTATCGAGTCCCTATTCGTTGAACTCACTTTAGCGAAAGCTCGCTTCAGCGAATTTCCTCACAGGGAATGAAACTAGTGGGCCAGCCAGCAACCGTATCAAACACTACAAAATTTTAAACTTAGCAAAGTGGGTGGCTTTGCCTCCACACCACCCCTAACTAAATATACCAACTCTGAGATCGCACTAAGTGGGAAAAAGGACAAATTTCCGATGATGGCCAATTACTTCCTTTCCCTGTGAGAAAATTCACTGAAATGATCATTCACTAAAATGAGCTTTCGGTAAAGTGAGTTCGATGAATAGAGATTTGATAAAAAGACTGTTCGATGAAGTGATATAGACCTGTTTTCTAAGTAGCACAGTCTCAAAAATATTCACACCCCAAGAAATGAAAAACACATGTATGCAAGCATTAGTGCTCCCCACCATCATTTTAGAGTTGCTTTAGCTAATAATATTGCTTTTTGCACCCTAACAATATTAATAAGCGTAATCATTATGCAGTCAACACCAAGCACTGAAAAAACACATCAGAAGTATTGCTTCTCTCACCCGCATCATTTTTTTTAACTTAGTTTAGCTGATGGAATACTTGTTGCCTTTATTCAATTGGTTTTCTTTTGTAATTTGTATGTGTTTTATTTCTGTTTTACTATGCACTTGTATTCATGCAGTGCTTTATTTTCCAGTACAGTCTTCAAATATTAACTCTTTGGTCATACAATGTCTGTCAGCCTTTAGATTGTGTTTATGTATATGAGTATAATTTAATTCATAGATTACAGTTGTTATTGTCTAGTGATATGTGGGACTAATTCTGATTCACCCTATTCACTTCCTGTCTGTTTCTACATAGGTTCATAGGTTCACAGGTGAGTACTAGGCTAATGGCCCTGGAGCCAATACAAGCCTAGCCCAAGAATATTCCCATTCATCCTGTTGCCGGATGTTAGTTCCCTGTGCCCCTATCAAGCACGGCTGTTGAAGTGATCCCCAGTGTGAATTTCCTGTTACCCATCCACTCATCAAGATTTTTCTTGAAGAGGGCTAGTGAAGTGCTCTGCTTGACAGGTTCTGTTTATTGTGGTGATGAGGTTGAGAACTTTGGAACATGTGGTGCGGAGGGATTGAGACTTTTTCAGATGAAGCATGTCTAGCAACACTGGGTCAGACATGGATTTGTATGCCAAGCAGAGATTGCCTCTAAGTATGTGATATGAAATGGAGCAAAGCTGGAGTTTTTTGGGTCTGTCTATATGAGGCATGTGTTTGAGTCCTAGGATCCTCTTTGTGAGGAATTTTTGTGGCCTCTCCAGTTGTTGTAGGTGTCTAGTGAGGTACATGCCAAATGGGGCATTGTACTCTATAATGGGTCTAATGGGGGATGAGTAGAGAGGGATTATGACTTCTTTCTTCCTGGATGAGAAACCTTTTGTAATGAGGTGTGCCACATAGAAGGACTTTCTAACGACAGTGGCAACATGGTTGTCAAAGGAGAGGTTGCTATCTACCTGTGTCCCTAGATCTCTTATTCCACCTTGGGAGTTGAGTGGGCTACCATTGATGTGGTAGTTCATGGGCACCATGTTTTTCCCAAAGGGAATGACAATGTACTTTTTAGCATTAAGCTTAAGACCATGGTTCTGGCACCACTAGTTGGTCTCTGTGAGGCCTTTTTGTAGGATGTCTACATCAGCTTGAGAATCAATAATTGCTCCCAATTTGCAGTCATCCATGAATTTGGTTAACCAGAGTTCCTTGGTGTTGGCCTAAACTTCAGAGAAGTAGATGCCAAACAGAAGAGGACCCAGAACAGATCCCTGCGGGAATCCACTTGTAACTACCCGGTAGTTGGATTTGAAGTCTGCTACTTTCACCATGTGGGTTCTGTTCATTAACCAGTTGGCAACCCATCTTATGACATAGGGGTTAATGTCTAGGTTAGTGAGTCTATCAATGATCCCTGAGTGGGGGATGGTTTTGAAGGCCTTGGCTAGATCGAGGTAGGCTGTATGGACTACCTTGCCTTCATCGACCACTCTGGTGACAGATTTGAAGACTATCAGGTTGAGCAGACATGAACTGCCCTTCACAGTCCCAAATTGTGAGGGGTCCAGGGTTTGAAGGTTCCCTATATCCCTATTTATGAGGTTCATAATGATGAGGTCCATGGCCTTACAGATCAGGCTCATCAGGCTGGTAGGGCAGTAGTCACTCCCCCTTTGTGGAGTGGAATGACTGTAGTGGTGCGCCATTCGGTGGGATCAAAGCCTGAAGTCCCTAGACTACTTTGTTTTCTGTTTGTAAAGTTTATCCCTTCAGTTTCCTCAAGAGGATAAGGTTATTTTTTATTTGTTGAATGTATTTTAAAGTTCATGATAAGGTGATGTTTGAACTGAGTTTTGAATGCTTTTATTACTGCAAAGTGAGTTTAATTTGTGTCATAGTCTCTATCCCTGCTCTGTCTCCTTTTTTATTTAGTATTATTATTATGCATTTGAGTTGAGGTGTGTATTTTTCCTGGAGTTTGGTCTTTATTTTGACAGAAGATCTTCTGCACCAGCTTTTTTCCTTTTATGGAACATATTTGATACACTACTAATCTGGTTGATCAGTTTTCCTTGCCCATTTTAAAATATTTATTTTTTATTTATATTTGTTGGCCAGGTAAGTTGACTGATCCACTGACCCTTTCTAGCCATGACCTGCACTCACAGAGAAATAAGACAATATAATTAGCAGTGGAGAATATATAGTAGAGTTACATTATTGTATACCAAACAAGTATCAAACAGTTGCAAAAGGGACATTCCAGTATAGCGAGAAAGGAACAAAATAACTGACAAATACAAAATCAGCACAAAGAATGCCACAAGAAGACATTCACGAATGCTGAAATGTATGACATAATTACAAGTAATCTTACCTCATAGTTGAATTCAAAATACTGTGACAAGATTTATGAATGCTGTAGAATGTTGTAGAAATGGGAGCAGGAGAACCTTCTTGAAAAGAAACATTACATGCACTGGGTTTCATTGCCCCTGCTACTTGATAATTTTGCTTTGGTATTGCTTTCCTGCTGTTCCTACCAGTTACACTATTCTGCACATTTGTCCTAACCCTTTTCTTATGCTTTCAACTGACTGCTAACACTTCATATGAAAGTGTACTTGGACAGATTATCCTCACCTCAACCCTATATTGGCTGGTGTTTTAGTCCTTCAGTATAGGTTCCTAGTTGTCTTCCAAGAACTAGCAGATAGAAAGCATATGATATGATCTTCTGATTATTTAATTATTGTCAGCAGTTGCACATGCTTTTAGAAACAAGCTCCATGCAGACAAGATAGCCAGAGCATCATTCAGTTATTTCCCTTTGGCAGTTTAGGACAGATTGCTAGACTGAATGCACTGGAACACTTCCCATAAGTAATTGACACTTGAGACGCAGTACTGTCTTACAAATTCACTAGTCAGAATTGTGTTTCTTTCTTTTGAAAACTGATTAATTCTTTATTTTGTGGTTCTCTTGCAAAAAAATACCAAAAATGATTTATGATTAGTCTTCTTCTCATCTACAGTTATACCCCCTACTAATCCATCTCATTCTTTGTTTCTAAAAATACTGCCATATTGTAACACACACACATGCACACACACGCATACATATGCATGTTCAAACACATACACACACATGCAGACACACACCAGCACATGCCATCATCCTAATGGGACTCATAATATTCTCATGTTCTGTTTCTTTCTATGAAAAACCTTATAGCATGAAGCCATGTGTAAATGTTCAAGTTATTGCAGCTACAGCATAACTTACTGTAACATTTATCTGAACCTGGTCCAGAGAAACTAAAAATATTTAAGTTTTTTGCAATTGTGATATTGTCTGCAACATTCTTTTGGGGTTGGCTTAATGGTTATGGGCGTTTACCTCATCTGTAAAAGGAACATGGATTGACTCACCTATGGTCACTGTGTGGTTATGTTTTTTACAGTTGTGATACCATGTGCAGTATTCGTTCTGAAAGGTAATATGGTTTAGAAAGACAAGCACAGCAATAAATAACAATATGCAAATAACGCATTAAAAATAAATAATAATAACACTAAAGACAACTACGTTCATACCTGTGACCTATAATGTTCTGCCTTCACTGCACTGTAAGGGTAAGATTATGGGACATGTGTGCACCACCCTTATTGATGACAAAAGTGCATCTTGCTTGAAAAGGAAAATTAATTTTGGTGAGGGATTGCAAATTATGTTATCCCCTTTTCTGATGACAGAAATGCATCAATCTTTGCTGCAATATTATCACGTGAGTCCTTTTGCCTGGAGATAGGAAAAGTTGCAATTTATACAGCAATACTACCCACGGTGGTGGTGCTGCAGTAGCGTTGTCACCTTGCAGTAAGACGCTGTCCGGTTCGATTCTCAGCTAGAGCGAATTCTGCATGGAGACATGCGTGAATGGGCGTACCTTTGTTGAAGGTTGTGCGTCAGGGCTGGTAACTCAGCATGTAAAACTTAACTACCAATCATTAGCGGAGCGGAGTTCCGCTGTGGCGACCTCTAACTGGGAAAAGCCAAAAAGTCACAACAACTACCACATTTGTAGCTGCAGGTGACAGCGATGTAATCAGTTAATGCAGGAGGCAACATGAGGCAAAGATATAAAGTCCTCTAAGTTTTTTTAGGACCACGAGTTTGTAATTCCACCTTTGAGCTTTAATTACATGTCACTTTGTTACTCTGACCTCATAACTGCACTTTAATAAATTAAATGCAAGTCACTTAAATGTATTTCTTACACACTTGATTTATTTGCATCAACAAACTGCAAAATAAAATGGGTACATTTGGGAGTAGGGCAGTAATTAACTGAACTATGAATGGCTAAGAAAGAAAACCATGGTAACATAGATGTTCTCTTTTTTTGTCAGTTTATCTATGTCTATTTGTAACAGCAGCTGATGACGTAATAAAGTAAACAAACCAAAAGCAATGGAGCTGACAAAACCACAAGGTAGTAAAGGGTGCTGAGCACATAAATAGGACAGAAATTAGATTTTCCTTAAATTATACTACTCAGTTACACATAAGAAGCTGTCATTACAGGCCTTGTGCAAACCATAGACCCTCATCACTGTTTCACCACTTAACCAGTGCTCTTCCCATATCTCACACACCCAAAAACATGCCTAAATGCAGCTGACACACATCATATTTCTATATGAGTCACATTTGCAGAACCACATGTTCTACTGGTTTAGAAAGGAATATGAAAATGGAACAATGACTCATAAACAAAGCTTTTTTAACCTTTGTCTATGTATTCTCCTCTTACAAGTATTTTTTTTAACTTTTCCAGCTGTTGAATACTAGAATTAAGAAAGTCCCTTTTCTATGGTTTTAAATGTGTGTTGTACATTGAGTAGCAAGAATTTTGAGGTGAGAAAATCATTGCTTTGAATGAGACATTTTGCCACACCACACACCTAGCGATAATAAAGGGAGGAAAAGAGTGTGGGAAGTAATGCTATTAGTTACATATTGATATTTACCTATTTTTATAATGTCATTTTCTCTCACTTATTAAGGGCATCGTGCATAAAAGGTTCAAGACATGCAGTCCAGCAGATCATTAACTAGCCAAGCCCAAATTCCCAATTGCCCCAAAGCACTATCTGATTAAGTAACTTGATAAAGGTCGCACAGTAGGCAGATGAAGGTGAAAAGATTCAAACCCTGTTCCCTTGGCTTAGGCAGTAGCTCATTAACGAGTCAGAGCATTAGTCCTCTGTGTTAACAAAATGATTGGTTTGTTCAGAATTAAATATTTTCAGCTGACTTTTCCCACTTGTTTAATAACGTTTCTTTAGCATACCAGGGCAGCAGGGATGGTAAATCTACATCACAGACAGTTGACTAACAGGGTGCATCCTGGTTACATTCAGCTTAAATGCAGGGAACAGCAGAGTTGATATATTTTAGTAACAATGTGTGATTATGGTAATGTTTAATTGCATGAGTTATATAATAACATTTGTCTAAATGTGTTTCTATATTTTGCATAGAACTGTGTTATCTCTTTGCAATGTCTTCATTTCTTTCAGAAACATTTTCCAGTATGTAATAGTTTGACAAGACCTGTTTACATTGTTATGAGATGTGGTCTTCTCCCTTTTATTTTGTTGCCAGTGGAGTCGTATGCATGAAAGGAGAGGCTTTATTGTGGCTTCCGCCATCCCAGCTGTGTATATTTAAACATGTAACAAAATATTTTGGTTGTGTATCAGTATTGCCAGTCCTATGATAACTATTTACTATTTAGGATGTCACAAAAGAGGACTTCAAGTGCTGAACGCAAGATCTAGGAAGGTAAGAACCCTGCCAATTAAGGGAACTTTAAATGTGTACAGTTCCTCAGTAATTAATCACATTCATTAAGAAATCTGCAAAACATCTGTATGTATAATGGAAATTACTTTTAGAGTTAATACCTTCTTGAGTCCCTGTATCTGATTACTTTTTGATTTCATTATTACAGCTAGATAACACTTTTAAGACTGTACAGGCTAGACTTATATTCCACAAATGTTAAGGTTTTGTACTCTTGTTCTTTATTACAGATTATGATGTCATTTCCACTATTCTGTGTTTTCAGCAATGTAAACCAGTAGGAGAGGCAAAAGCAAATAGTTCAATCACTAAAAATTCAACATTCATAATCTCGAGAACCTTCTAAGCATAAAAATCTATTAAAACATGTTAAAGCAGCAAATATGACTGAAACAGTCTAAGTATTTAACTTGAGATATCCTAAAATGCATTTTTCTTTCCTGTTTTCTCAGGAGTTTCCCAATAGCTCCCCTGCTTGCATTCATTTGGCTCATTCATTCCTCCTAAATGGCATGAGAGGCAATCATCTCCAGTCCAAGTGTGACTGCTATGATCCATGTTTCCTCTGAACAAGAGCCTAATCAGACTATTTGTTCCCCCACTTAAGGCAAGAGGTTCAGGGAGCAGACCAATATTGTTAATCCTGCAGGCTTCCCTAACTGCCTTTCTTGCAGGCAGCTTGCAAGCTCTATATAATGCTGCTGACTGCTAATGCATGCATGCACCTGCTAAGCAGCACACTGCTTGCAGTGTGGATTTACTAGACTTGGTCTGTTGTGATCACCTACTCTCCAGCAGGCATTACTAGTGTAGTAAGTCAAACTGTCATTCTTTCTTCCAGGATGGACAAGCTGATGTCATCTGCTCACTCCTACCCTCCTTGGCTAGCCCATCTACCACTTTTGCAATCAATCAAACATAGGTCAACTGGACATTTTTTGTTTTGATTTTATTTTGATTTTAAATATTTTCCATTTATTGGCTTTAATATAAATTAGATTTCTGTAAAAACTATCTATTTGTATAATTTCATTGCTTTCTTTTACTATGTAAGATCCTTTAGAGGCATATGCCTCTTCTCAAGGCATGACCTTGGTGTATTTCTCTGGTTAAATGACTTGCTCAAAGTTCTCAGCACATATGTGGGGAGGATGGAAGTCAAGAGGATACAAGTTGTTTGCTTTCTGTTACACTAACCACTAACCCATGATGACAGCAGTTTTTTTCCCTTCTGTCTATATTCATTTTAATGGCATCTTATAGAACTGAATTTATGAATTTATGAATAAACTGTATTTTTACTAATAAATAGTGACACATTGTCTTCTCCCAATCCTGACAGAAATTTATTTCCACCTACATTCCAAAATCTTACCCACCCTACCCAGTACATTGCCGGACTTGCTTTCCCACTCTGTATTTATTAGATATGCTAGCATTCATTGTTCATTTTGTGCCTTCCAAAGCAGTTCTAGCCCCTTCATTATAGTCATTTTCTAGGTTTTGTAACAGCAAACTCATTCTGATAAAGTACGTCACTTTACAGTTGCTCAAACTTCAGTTGTCACATACCTGAAATCTCCTTAAGGGGAAAGTAATGATGTTCACCCGCTTTTGCATTTCCTCAGTATCTGTTACAGTACAGATTACAGCTTGAAAAGAAAGCGTTGTAGTGTTCCAAAGCTCCTGTAATCTGTATATTTTCATTTTCATTGTCATTTAGGTGCAGTGGATAACAACTAACAATTCGCAGCCATGAGCCAAGTGAAGGCGTCAACAGTGCATTAACAGTTTGAAGTTTGTGTGCAGTGTTGAAGTGGAACAAGCCTTTAAGCAACTAAGAGATATGCTTTGTCCAGAACCAATGCTAATAGCTTGAAACTTATTTCAAACAATGACTGCTGTACAGAGATGCCTCTGAGGTAGGCAGAGATGCAGTCTTACCTCATAATATGGACAGGAATGAGCAAACAACTGTCAGAAACTTTAACAAAGCAGAGAAGTGTTATTCAGGTATAGAAAGAGTATGCCTTGCTATAAGATGGGTTCTCACTATCCTAAAGTACTAGTTATTGGGTACAGTATTTTATTTATTTTATTTATTTATTTATTTTATTTTACATTTGTTGACCGGGCTAGTCCAACTGGATCGTTGTCCATTTTCAGTGGAGGCCCGGGGAGAAAAGCTCCTCAGATTAAAGCATGGTTATAATGGGTATAGAAATACATGTAAAATAGTCACATGATATAGACAAAGAGCTAAAATACAAGGATATTAGTTCAGGTCAGGTTATGAAAACTAACAATGAGCAAATAATACCAATTTTGTAATACTAGTTATGTAGTAAAAACAAGCAAATAAAATTTTTTTTTTTTTACAAAAGTAGCAACAATAGAAGCAAAGTTATTTGAGATTAGAGAGAAAGATTGGAGTGTTAAATAAATAAAATATAGTTTAAAGATGAAAGTAGGTTAGCCTGGATTGGTACAAGAGCAGAGCCAGAAATTGTTCAGATGTGAAAGAAGTTGTTTCTTAAAGAAAGGAAAAGTGGCTATAGAGGAGATATGTAAGGGAAGGTTATTCCATATTTTGCCAACTGAGTTGGAGAAAAGGCAGTTCGCTGCAGCGTTTAAAATTCTGGTAATATTAACTTGTAGCTTTTGGGAGGAGCGTAGTTGTTTTAAATTATTATAGGGAGTCAAGAGGTCGCTAAGAGCTGGTGTTTTTGAGGGTTGATATAAAATTTTATGTGCTACTAAGAGTTGTTGATAGATAATCTTGTTGGGAAGTTCCAGCCAGTGTAATTGTTTTAAGTTTAGGCAATGGTGAGTTCTATATTGAGATGCAGTGGCAAATCGAGCTATGTTGTGGTAAGATGTAGACAGTTTCCTAAGGTTACCTTTAGAGAGATTAGTGTAGATAGAGGAAGCATACAGAAGGGTAGAGATAAGATGTGATTGTGCTAAGGTAGTCCGTGCTTCAGGTGTAAGGAAGGGTTTGATTCTCTATAGTGAACCAATCTTTTTATTAACTGCTTTTATTGTGTTATTAATGTGATGATCAAAGCTAAGATTATTATCAATAGTAACACCAAGCAGTTTTGTAGTGCAGTCGGGGGAGATGTGGGAGTTGTCACTTGCAGTGATAGTAAAATTTAGTTGAGTAGATTTGTGTGTAGGTGCCAAAAGTAATAGTTTTGTTTTCTTGGGGTTGAGGAGAAGACATCTTTTTGAGAACCATTGTTCAACGGTTGAAAAGGTTGCTTGTGTAAGGGATTGGAGTTCTGTTTGAGAGGAAGCTGTACAAATTATTGTGGAATCATCTGCATATTGTATGCAGGTAGTGTTTTGGATAGATGATTGGAGATCATTAATAAAGATGGAGAATAAAAGTGGGCCTAGTATAGATCCCTGTGGTACTCCTAAAGAGATAGGTAGTAGAGTAGATAGAGAATTTTTCCAGAGTACTGCTTGATGTCGGTCTTCAAGATATGATGAAAGCCAGGTTATAGAAGAGTTATCCAAGGCAAGGGATTTCAGTATGTGGAGAAGAAGTGTATGGTTTACCATATCGAAGGCTTTTGATAGGTCTAGGAAAAGAGAAGAGGTTAGTTTGTTGTTGTTACGGTTACAGTTGATAGTGTTGGTGAAAGAAAGTAGTGCAGTGGTAGTACTATGTGAAGGCCTAAATCCGTGTTGAGTGTTAGCTAGTAGGTTGTTAAGGAGGAGATGGTTAAGTAGTTGTTTGTGTATACATTTTTCCATAATTTTGGCCAGAGGAGATAATAGTGCGATAGGGCGAAAGTTAGAAAGGTCAGTAGATTTACCTCCTTTGTGTAAGGGTATGATGTATGATATTTTCCAGATTGCTGGGAAAGTACTTTCTTTTATGGATCTGTTTATTAGAATAGAGACAGGATAGGCAATAGCTTTAGCTGCTACTTGCAGGAATTCAGTAGGAAGCTTGTCTGCTGAGGGGGTAGTGGGTTTAAGTTTGTGTAGTAGAGATTGTATATAAGAGGTGGGTATAGGTTGTAGTTGAAGGAGAGGAAGAGAGTCATTGAAGCTACTTAAGAGCCGTTGAGAAGTATCAGGAGATAGGTGGTTAGCTAGACTTTGTATGGAAGTAGTAAAGAAAGTATTGAAATTATTGGCTATTAAAGTGGGATCTTCAGGGTCTGAGTCCTGTGGATTGGGTGTAACTAATTTGCCTGGGGTAATTAGATTGTTAATAGTAGACCAGAATTTTTTTGGTTCTTTTTTGGTGGATTGCTGCAGTTCAAAGTAAAAATTATTTTTATCTGTTAGGATGGCTTTTTTGGTACTGTTTCTGAGCTCTCTAAAGACAAGACAGCAGAAGAAGGCTGAAGACAATCAGTGAGGAGGAAGACTCCGTAGGTAGGTCTAAAGGTAGCGGAAGGTGGACAATAATTGGAGGCTAAAAGGTAGAACTGCAGGAGGAATCTGGAGATGACAGTTATAAGGGTGTCCTTGGACAGTGAGAGGTGATATATAGGAGACCCAAAAAAGGCTGGGAACAGAGGTACTGGGGGCAAGGATGCAGAGGTAGGTTAGAAAGGAGTGTTGAAAGTTAGTGAATCAGAAAGATAAAGTATGAGGGCGCCACCTAGTGGTCAGCAGGTATATAGCAGGGAGGTAACCTGCTAGGGGAGAAGGACTAGGCAGGAGGAAGGATTAAGTATAGAGGGTAAAGAGGGAAATATTCAGAAAGAAGGGAGTACTGGGGGGGGGGTCCGACTGCTGGCTAGGCTACCTGGGGTTCCACTGAAGTGTTAACATCAATATATGAGTTACAGTATCAATATGTACATTCAAAGCCTTTCCAAAGGAAAGGTAACACTTGTAGTTGTAGGGTAGGTGTCTTAGTTTTCACTAATGTTCAAAAGGACCTGACTGGTGTTATTCAGGTGTTTGATGTGGAACCAAGCTGGAATACAGTGCTGGTAGGATATAAAGAGAGAAAAAGTAAGTCACAGTGTAAATTCAATAGGAGTAGGTGTAGGTATAATACAGTAACAGATGCTTATGCAAATACAGTAATCAGTAAGTTACAACACAGTCTGGCATTCTTCACTCCATAATCATCAAAAGTCTTATGAATCAGGGCAGTAATAACAACGCAGTCTAGTATTCATCACTCTATAAATATAAAAACATTAAAAGTCAGAGCAGTAATGACATTGTAAGCAATGACCCAATACAAACTAAGAGAGCATGGCCAGAGTATTACATAGCAATGGGGCACAGGTGGAACATTATCAAGTAGAAGCAAATTATCCTACAGAGGGTATAGTGATAGCGGCTAGGTACATCCACTACAAGCCATGAGTCAATGCATTAACAGCTTCAGCGTTTGTAACAAAATTGGGACAGTGTGCAAGTTAATTGCTTTGGTTAACAGTTTAACCGCTAGACATGCCCAAAAACATAGGGATATTATCAAGTAGCAACCAGGGTACAGCTATTACATACACGTGTACAGCGATCAGCTAGAGGCAGTGTTTGGGTCAAAGTAAAGCTGAGGGCCTTTATATTATAGTTATTCACTGATAAAACGCTATTTGTGTTACTCACTGATTACACTCTTGTACAATGGTTCTACCATCAGTAGGATTGCAGTTAATCATTATGCAGATGGGCTGTGTCCATCCAGACTTATAATTTTAAAATCCTACATTGTTCCAGCTTTAGTCACTTGAATGTTAATAGGTTGTCTCAGGCTTACAAACCATTTGGCTACAACTTCTGGTTCTGTGCTGAAGGGGAGTCATGTAATACAGTGGTTGCTGAGCCTGGGATTGCCTTTGCCTGAAGGTGTACCTCTAGGTCTGGGGCAGGCTCTCAAACAAGACAGGGAGAGAAAGAGCGGGAAATGCAGAGTTAGGTATGAATCGGGCAGGCAAATCAAAGAGATGTGGTTCTCCATGGTAGCTACTAAGAAACAATTATCTCTAGGTGTATACTACTGCCACTACTACCTGAGACAAGCAGATTCATGACTTCTGGGTCTACAGAAGGTTCTGAAATAGAGTCTCCAGGGAGCTTTGTGTGAAGGATGAAGTCAGGCTACAGGGTTTCCATAACATCTAGAAAAGAAATATGAGCTGCTGTCCTATAAAAAGAAAGTGCTGGGGTTTAACCCCATCTGTATGATAATATGTATTGGAGAGAAAAGACTTGTTTCTATAAGTGTTGTACATTTGACTAAACATTTAAAATGGTGGACAAGAGCCCATGCTCTGCTGTACTATGCGTTGTTTAAACATACCGAATCTTGTGAATTACAAGAATGGACTAGTACTGTATAATAATAATAAATATAATAATAATTAGTAGTAGTAGTATGCAAAAACTTAATTTTACCGCAGCTAAAAGTGAACAGCTGGTTTCAGTTTCAGTGACTTTTTTTATTGCTGCAGGTATGGCATATCGCTACTACGTTTTTTACTATACTACATTTTTTACTATACTACATTTTTCATACTATCATTACCATGCCAGTGTTTTAAAACTGAACACTCCTGACAGTGTGACAGTTATTAGTTATACTGATCATTGGTACTTATTTAAAATAATGACTGTTAAAAGTGTGGTCCCTAGTCACATATTTCTTTGGATTGCCAAATGTTGCAAATATTTCCTCTAACCACTGATATTGCTACATGTGAGGGAGGATGTATAAAGCACTGCTTCTATAACAGGAACAATAAGTAATCATCAGTGACAAGTAATAAACATTCTTTAATGCATTTTGGTCCAGAAACGGCTATTGTCAAGGCAGTCTGTGTTTCTTTTGAGGATTTAGACAACTGCATGGAAACTGTTTTATTGTGTTGTGAATTCGCCTGGTTCTAGTCTTTCAGCATTTTCTATATTATCTGACCAGACAAGACAGCAGAAGAAGGCTGAAGACAATCAGTGAGGAGGAAGACTCCGTAGGTAGGTCTAAAGGTAGCGGAAGGTGGACAATAATTGGAGGCTAAAAGGTAGAACTGCAGGAGGAATCTGGAGATGACAGTTATAAGGGTGTCCTTGGACAGTGAGAGGTGATATATAGGAGACCCAAAAAAGGCTGGGAACAGAGGTACTGGGGGCAAGGATGCAGAGGTAGGTTAGAAAGGAGTGTTGAAAGTTAGTGAATCAGAAAGATAAAGTATGAGGGCGCCACCTAGTGGTCAGCAGGTATATAGCAGGGGAGAGGTAACCTGCTAGGGGAGAAGGACTAGGCAGGAGGAAGGATTAAGTATAGAGGGTAAAGAGGGAAATATTCAGAAAGAAGGGAGTACTGGGGGGGGGTCCGACTGCTGGCTAGGCTATCTGGGGTTCCACTGAAGTGTTAACATCAATATATGAGTTACAGTATCAATATGTACATTCAAAGCCTTTCCAAAGGAAAGGTAACACTTGTAGTTGTAGGGTAGGTGTCTTAGTTTTCACTAATGTTCAAAAGGACCTGACTGGTGTTATTCAGGTGTTTGATGTGGAACCAAGCTGGAATACAGTGCTGGTAGGATATAAAGAGAGAGAAAAGAAGTAAGTCACAGTGTAAATTCAATAGGGAGTAGGTGTAGGTATAATACAGTAACAGATGCTTATGCAAATACAGTAATCAGTAAGTTACAACACAGTCTGGCATTCTTCACTCCATAATCATCAAAAGTCTTATGAATCAGGGCAGTAATAACAACACAGTCTAGTATTCATCACTCTATAAATATAAAAACATTAAAAGTCAGAGCAGTAATGACATTGTAAGCAATGACCCAATACAAGCTAAGAGAGCATGGCCAGAGTATTACATAGCAATGGGGCACAGGTGGAACATTATCAAGTAGAAGCAAATTATCCTACAGAGGGTATAGTGATAGCGGCTAGGTACATCCACTACAAGCCATGAGTCAATGCATTAACAGCTTCAGCGTTTGTAACAAAATTGGGACAGTGTGCAAGTTAATTGCTTTGGTTAACAGTTTAACTGCTAGACGTGCCCAAAAACATAGGGATATTATCAAGTAGCAACCAGGGTACAGCTATTACATACACGTGTACAGCGATCAGCTAGAGGCAGTGTTTGGGTCAAAGTAAAGCTGAGGGCCCTTATATTATAGTTATTCACTGATAAAACGCTATTTGTGTTACTCACTGATTACACTCTTGTACAATGGTTCTACCATCAGTAGGATTGCAGTTAATCATTATGCAGATGGGCTGTGTCCATCCAGACTTATAATTTTAAAATCCTACATTGTTCCAGCTTTAGTCACTTGAATGTTAATAGGTTGTCTCAGGCTTACAACCCATTTGGCTACAACTTCTGGTTCTGTGCTGAAGGGGAGTCATGTAATACAGTGGTTGCTGAGCCTGGGATTGCCTTTGCCTGAAGGTGTACCTCTAGGTCTGGGGCAGGCTCTCAAACAAGACTGGGAGAGAAAGAGCGGGAAATGCAGAGTTAGGTATGAATCGGGCAGGCAAATCAAAGAGATGTGGTTCTCCATGGTAGCTACTAAGAAACAATTATCTCTAGGTGTATACTACTGCCACTACTACCTGAGACAAGCAGATTCATGACTTCTGGGTCTACAGAAGGTTCTGAAATAGAGTCTCCAGGGAGCTTTGTGTGAAGGATGAAGTCAGGCTACAGGGTTTCCATAACATCTAGAAAAGAAATATGAGCTGCTGTCCTATAAAAAGAAAGTGCTGGGGTTTAACCCCATCTGTATGATAATATGTATTGGAGAGAAAAGACTTGTTTCTATAAGTGTTGTACATTTGACTAAACATTTAAAATGGTGGACAAGAGCCCATGCTCTGCTGTACTATGCGTTGTTTAAACATACCGAATCTTGTGAATTACAAGAATGGACTAGTACTGTATAATAATAATAAATATAATAATAATTAGTAGTAGTAGTATGCAAAAACTTAATTTTACCGCAGCTAAAAGTGAACAGCTGGTTTCAGTTTCAGTGACTTTTTTTATTGCTGCAGGTATGGCATATCGCTACTACGTTTTTTACTATACTACATTTTTTACTATACTACATTTTTCATACTATCATTACCATGCCAGTGTTTTAAAACTGAACACTCCTGACAGTGTGACAGTTATTAGTTATACTGATCATTGGTACTTATTTAAAATAATGACTGTTAAAAGTGTGGTCCCTAGTCACATATTTCTTTGGATTGCCAAATGTTGCAAATATTTCCTCTAACCACTGATATTGCTACATGTGAGGGAGGATGTATAAAGCACTGCTTCTATAACAGGAACAATAAGTAATCATCAGTGACAAGTAATAAACATTCTTTAATGCATTTTGGTCCAGAAATGGCTATTGTCAAGGCAGTCTGTGTTTCTTTTGAGGATTTAGACAACTGCATGGAAACTGTTTTATTGTGTTGTGAATTCGCCTGGTTCTAGTCTTTCAGCATTTTCTATATTACTTAATCTATACTAGGAATCCCAGTTTTCTCCTTCACCACTGACTTTGTTTGTACTCCCCTAAGTAGACCTAGTGATGCTAAGGATTGTAACAACTACAGAACAATTGCATTAATTCCACACACCAGCAAAATACTGCTGAAAATAATACAATAAAGGCTACAATCATACATTGAGCAAAAACTACCCGAAGTTCAGGTTGGTTTCAGAAAAGATCGAGGAACAAGAGACATTACTGCCAATTTTAGATGGAGATTGGAGAAGAGCAAAGAATACCAAAAGCCTGTGTACTTTTGTTTCATCAACTATAGCAAACCTTTTGACTGTGCAGATCATGATAAACTATGGGGACTCTAGCACAAATGGGAATACCCAAACACATAACTCAGCTGATAAAGAGCCTTTATGAAAATCAAGAAGCTGTAGTGCGAACTGACTATAGCAACACCGATTGCTTTCCAATAAAATGTGGTGTCAGGCAAGGATGCATCTTGTCACCTTACCTGTTCAACCTTTACGGTGAAGCCATCTTCAGGAAAAGCAAATTTGGAAGAAGACAGCACTGGTTTTAAGGTTGTCAGCCAAAATATAAACAACCTGCTCTATGCAGACGATACAATGCTCATCAGCAGCCAAAATATAAACAACCTGCTCTATGCAGACGATACAATGCTCATCAGCCTGCTCTATGCAGACGATACAATGCTCATCAGCCTGCTCTATGCAGACGATACAATGCTCATCAGCAGCCAAAATATAAACAACCTGCTCTATGCAGACGATACAATGCTCATCAGCCTGCTCTATGCAGACGATACAATGCTCATCAGCCTGCTCTATGCAGACGATACAATGCTCATCAGCAGCAGCAAAGAAGAACAAACGGCTTATGTCACTCAAAGCCTAAATGATGAAGTTAAAATCCAAAAAAAATGCTCACGTGTTATTCCACTTCCCACAAAACGTACTGTTGCTAAGAAGAAAATGTGTGGGAAGCAATGTGCAGAGTAGGTTTTAAATCCCAAGTAGTTCACTATAAAGTTCCAAATACAATACGAATCAGGTTCAGATGTCTCCTCAGTGTAAAGAGCCTATGCAGGCAATTGCTGACACCCAAAACCAGCGGGTGTGTTCCTCTTCCTAGTAGTTCAGCCACAAACTCTTGATTGTGCATGACAAGCTATAGTTTTGTGGAGTTGCACTAACAAGAGTTTGTGGCTGAACTACTAGGAAGAGGAACACACCCGCTGGTTTTGGGTGTCAGCAATTGCCTGCATAGGCTCTTTACATTGAGGAGACATCTGAACCTGATTCGTATTGTATTTGGAACTTTATAGTGAACTACTTGGGATTTAAAACCTACTCTGCACATTGCTTCCCACACATTTTCTTTTTTC
This sequence comes from Protopterus annectens, assembly GCF_019279795.1. Classification (NCBI taxonomy): domain Eukaryota; kingdom Metazoa; phylum Chordata; order Ceratodontiformes; family Protopteridae; genus Protopterus; species Protopterus annectens. The sequence goes on along the minus strand of NC_056739.1, from coordinate 1,571,407,374 downwards.
TAAATGATGAAGTTAGACTGCCTTATTTTGATCATACCATCAGAAGGGAGAGATCACTGAAGAAGGACATTATGTTTGTAAAGACTGAGGGAACTAGGCAAAGAGGGTGACCTCCAACCAGATGGCTGGACACATTGATAACAACTATAGAGGTGACTCTGAAGAACCTCACCAGACTATCATGGAACCAACATCTTTTTGGATCTTTAATTCATCATCTTCCTAGAGCTTGAACCCAAGTTGATGGCACCTAGAGAGAAGAAGATCTCATATGCTGATTTGATATAGCTTTGCTACAATGGCTGAAGTAGTATTGGTCTGGAACTGTTATAGAAACATTTATTACTTGACAGATACTGCTGTATCTCCTCAAATGCTTTTAGCATTTCTGCATCTAGATCTTCATTTTTTTCTTTTTGTCAGGTGTCACCAGTACAATATTTATTTACTTTCTTTAAACTGCATTTCCTTCCATTGCAGTTTCATCCTTAGTGTTTATGTTATAGGCAAAGCATACTCAACATTTTTTTTTCATAATCGTATGCCATAATAACATGGCTGTCCTTTCTATTGAAATTACAAAATGGCTTGTCTACTGTGGCAGATGCCGTAAGGACAATATATTATTTCAGTGAGAAAACCCTTAGTAAATGATCATGGTTTCTATTGGTTTTGGGATCTGTGGTGAATGTAAACTAATTTCCAAAAATGCATATGAAAAAGTGGTCTGAAACCAAGACAATGACTTGAAATTCCTTTTCAGTCTGACTGTATATCTTTTCAGTAAAATACACCAATCTGATAACATATGTATTGATTCTCTGTTATGTTTTCTGTGCTTCAATTAATATTGCTCTGGGTGCTATACATCTTAAATCCTGTATCTGCATACAGTAGCTTAGAAATATAATATATAAAGATGATGTGTTCAGCACAGTCCTTTCATTAGCATTTCTAGTACTACCTGTTGTTTTTTATGCTCATGTATATAAAAACACATCAGCTCCCTTGGTGTGCTTCAAACAGTTCTAAAGTTATCTATCAAACTTATGTTGCATTCATTGGTTATGTCTTGCTGTGTATTGTTATTGCCTTCTTTGGTTCTGGTGATGTAGCATTCTTGGAAAACATAAGTCTATACAGTTCATGGTTAATCTTGTCAAATTCAAGCTCTCATTCATTATATTTTAGTCTGTCTAACACCTGTCTCACAGAGTTACATCATATTCACCTGTACCTGCCATATACCATGAAGGCATTTATAATGTTTTTGTTTGCATTCTTGACCCTCAGTTTAAACAATATATCACATTTTGAGAGGTATTATCAGCAAACTTTGCTCTGGCTATTTATATTTTATAGATCGTTAAGCTTTTGTTGACTTAATGAAATATAAAACAGTGACGTTTTCACTGCCTGATTAAAGTTCCAGTTCCAGCTTGTAATATCCTGACCTGATGGTGTCATCTACTACAGGTGTCTGATGACTTTCTTATCTAGAGCTCCTTTGCAGCTTTCACATCCACATAAATTCTGATCTCATGTGGACTTTTAGCTGGTAAAATACATGTTGTATCTAATAGTTTTAATGCATATTTTCTCAAGCTTCTCTAACTCTTCTTCAACATTTCTCCTTACTAGAGAAAATATCTCCATATGAAACCATGCTACAGAGATCACATAGTGTTATGGATTTAGTCTAATTTGATGAACTTTCTAATACCATTAAATAAATGTTTATACTCATTTAATTATTTCTGTGGTGTGTGTCTATTCTGTTTATTTCCATCTATGCTGTTCAGTGTCAATAACATGACTTGTTTTGGCAGTGAATTAGCTTAACAAATTACGTATTCTATACTGCAAAACATTGCAAAGGGATTTTATCTTCTTCATTAATATACCAAGATGAAACATCTTTATATCAAAGCTGGTTTGGCTGTCATATATATTTATTCTGGTTTCATCTTTTGCCTTAACTTATTATTTGTTTTCCTCTAGCATTATATTTATTGAGGTTCCTAGGTCTATAGCATTGTTATTACTTGCTTTTGTATGTACATTGTAAACTCTGGATTCTTCGCACTGTATTTTTATTTAAGATATATAATTTTGCATCATTTTCAATTCCACAATATTCACTTTCTGATTTGTTCTGATTGCTACATGACATGATCTTTAATAAAATTTTCTGCTTTGTCACAATGGTTATCTCTGTCTCACTGGCCTGTAACCTCCTTGTTGCCAGTTGTCATTATATATGCTTTTAAATGCCGTCCTGACTTCTCTTATTTGCACTTTTTGTTGTAGTCTTTCCTGCTAATTGATGTATTTAATATATTTTTATTTTGCTCCCATTTATTTTACCTCACACTGTTTCTTTTTGTGCTCCCATTTATTTTACCTCACACTGTTTCTTTTTGTGCTCCCATTTATTTTACCTCACACTGTTTCTTTTTGTTATTTATTTGACTTTCAGTTTCTATTTTATTAACTTATTTTTATTTTAACATTTGTTTGCCAGGAAAGTCTGACTCTGGCCTGGGGAGAAACACTCCAGACTCATGTCTTTGTAACATGGGAGGAAACCGTAGCACCCAGAGGAAACCCACACAAATGCAGGGAGGACACAAAGACTCTGCACAGAAGGCACCCCAGCTGAGAATTGAACCAGAGAACCTCTTGCAGTGAGGCGACTATGCAAACCGCTGCACCACTGCATTGTCCAACATCCCTCATTATTTTTTTATCTGGATTTCTGATAATTCAGAGGATATGGAAAGTCTAGTAGCTTTTTTTGAGTCCTATCTGACTCAGTGAGTGCTTTCCTTTTTAACCTTCCAGTCAACAGGATTGTAATATGATTGTTATACACTTATTTGTGAAACCTTCACTCATTCATTCTTTCATTTATTCATTCATAACAATCAGAAAAAATAAATGACTGATTATTTGTTCTGATACCTGTGTTATCTTCTTCAGTGTCATAAGAGAACCAGAAAATATCCCAACAATTAGTGGGTGTAACACAGAGAACTGGTACTGGATGAGACATTGATCATTCATAAGACATGCACATGTATATGTTCAGGCTTGTGAACACACACACACACACACACACACGTGCACAAACACACACACGCACACACACACAATGAGGTACAAACTCAAACACACACACTCCTATGAACACCTTAGAGCTTACTATCATCCTGTCTTTGCAATGTGGGAGAGAAAAAACACAACACACACTGGGAAACCATGTGAGCAAAAGAGTGACATGCAGACTCTGCACAGAGGCCATTTCATTGCAAAGCCAAGTGTTGTGAGGCAGTAAAGAAATATTTGCACCACTGTGCCATCCTGCTCTCTTTATTAATATCAGTAAAGTCACAGTTTATCACTAGTACCCTCAGCCTGATATATAGTGTATCTTTATTGACTAATTTCCATTTTACATGATACTCTTGAATTTGCAGATTATATTCTTAGCAGTTTCTCTACTTCAAAATGACTATTGACTTTGTCTTTCATGCTTTGGACCTATCCTCTGCTCCTGCTTCAACTTCATATATGTACTACACAAATTCTCCTGCCATATGTAAAATAATGTCCTTAACCTGCCACAGTCTGCTGCATATGCTGCATATGTACTGAACCAGTCTGTCAAAATTTGGCAGACTGGAGATTACCACATCTTTTCATTTTTTTATCTGCTTCAACTATTAACATTCATGTATTTTGTAAAACTTTAATGTATTTTCTTCTGGAGTATCCTCATGTATGTTAGTCTCATAATAATGTACAGAAAAGTGATATTGCTTCATACACACTTGTTTTTTTTCCCTTCATTTGTGAGGGAGAAAAATATTTCCTATTGTTTAAAAAATAAAATGTTATCTGCCTTAATATATTTATTGCTAATCAATGAGAAAAATCCTTATCAACAATTCCATACTGTCATTCATATATATCAGAAAATGATAGAAAACAAATCACTGCAGTTCAGTGTTTTCAGTGAGCTGAGCAAATCAATGTTCATTAATAATAATTACTAAGGAATTTTACAATGCATTTATTGGGTTATTATACGGATGAGTATGGCTTTCTGCAGAGATACAAGAAATATATACAGGTCAGGACCTGTTCAAAAGAAAAAAAAGTCCACCTTATAGGATGAGCAACTTGAATACAGTCCACATAGCATCGTAGCAAAAAGTAACTGTCAGCACTGCTTAACAACTATAGAATTTTTTATTACAAGTTACTATAAAGAAGACAGACCTGCTAGAAAGCCATTGGGTGAAAACTCATGAGAGTTGGCTTATGCACAGTTTGTCAACTATGCTTCTGCATTCTTTTTTTTCTGTTTTGCAACTTAACCAATGGCTATCTAGTGCTCTCACATTTACCTCCCAACTGACACTGGTTTTTCAGAATGTCCTTGATTTTAACTAAGATGTTGGCATGAACCTCATAACTTTTTTGATTGTTTTGGTAACTTTCTGTGGATTAAAGTCAGACTATAATACCAGAAACTAGATTTTATACTTCTTCGTGTTCAGGAAATATGTTTTAATCCAAAATGTGTTGTTCTGTTAACCTTTTAAGTTAATTAGACTAATATTTAAAATGTGTTCCTGATAGCAGGCCTTTGTCCCCTCATTAACTTTGGATTTGTCCCTGATTCTTGAGTAAAGATGTTGAGAGTTAGTTAGCCATGTAAAAGTATCTAATATTTCCCTAAAAGATGAAAGATTCTCAACATGATTTCAAGAATTCGCAGTTATGATTGCAAAATGGTGTTTGACCTGTTATCATCAACTTCCAATCAATCTACTTTAATTTCACGCAACATTTTAACACCACAACTTATAAGGGAAGTGTCAAGCCTGATGTGAAGAATCTGGGACAGTATTTTATAACAGTGTGCGGGTGTTTTAGATTTTGGAAAGTGATGACATAAGGAGGAAGCCATTTTGCAAATAATCAAATCAGTAATTTCAGATATGGTCAGAAAGAATGCTTCCATTACAGATTATTGTTGTTCTGGATGAGAATGCTCAGATAATACATTTTGGGCAACACTGCTTAGAATAAATTATTCCAAGCAGGAATGATCACTTCATCCCCTGCAAAACAAAAGAGCCAGATCATTTTGATGTGGTTAATATAAACCAGGGCCATTCAACATGTGTAAAAATAAAATTGATGTTATTTACTGGCATATCCATAAATCAGTCAGAACTATTGATAAGTATATGATTTGAAGGTGATAAATGATTTAATGTCTTGTTAGTTTTTAGAATAATACCTTACAAGTCTTGTGGCAACCTTAAAATCATTTTGCTACCCTTTGTTAATCACTGATATGAATATGAAACTTAATATCTCATCTGAAATTTCCCACTTCAACTCACCTGTATCCTACCTCCTATACACACACACATCACACACACACACACACACACACACACACACACACACACACACACACACACACACACCAAATAAAATAACACAAAAGGACAAAATGATTGACTTCAACAATTGGCTAAGCTTCTGGTGTCATTCTACGGGGATCCAGTATCTGTCTGCTTGGGATGACATGGTCGACAGACCACGATGCTTTGCCAGAGATGGCCTGCACCTGTCTCCCCTGGGATTCCGGATACTGGCTAAGGCTCTTGCCTCCCCTATAGTGCCTTTTTTAGGCAAGGTTGAAATGACAAATTCATCACCGTACAGGAACAGGCAAGCAAAAACTGAGGGTAATGCTACTCAGTGCTGGAAGTCTAAATCTCAAAAGCACTCACTCAAGGCACTCCTTAAAATGGAGAACATCGATGTCTGTGCAGTGACTGAGACCTGGTTCAAGGCTCCAGAGAGAACCCCTGCACTACCTGGTAATAACTCATACCACACTTTTCAGCCATGTAACCTGGACCAAAACACCAAAGGCGGAGGTGTGTCCATATTCATTAAGGATATCCACACCTCCAGGCTAGTTGCTCAGCATAATGCATCCGAGGTTATCCAAGTGCAACTAACTCTAGGCAAAACTGCAATCCAAATTGTAGCTTGCTACAGATCCCCCACCATGCCCCAGGATTCCCACTCCTCTTTTCTTGATGTACTGGAAAATATTAGGGTTTAACCAAATACCCTAATAATGGGTGACTTCAACTACTCCACCATTAATTTGGAAAACTACACATATACCAACTCCTTAGCTCAACGCTTTCTGGAATTCATAAACTACAATGCCCTGGATCAACTTATCCACACTCCCACCAGGGGCAACAATATCCTAGACCTAGTCATTACCAACATGAGTGACCAGTGTTCCACACCTGGTCAACTCCTCATTGGTCCAATCCAACCATAAACTAATCACCCTTAATATCCACATCATGCCCCCACCCCCCATTAAGGAAACCATGGTAAAAAATTTCTCCAAAGCCAACTTCATGCTTCTTAAGACAGAAGTGGTGAACTTTGTGACACCCATGCAGATGGACAATACAGTTACAACTGCTGAATCATACACAAATGCACTCTATAAGCACTTACATGAGTGCATGGATCATGCTATCTCAAACAGACCCAAACAGATGCTATCCTCCAAAAAAAGGAAGCCAATCTGGTGGTCCCCTGCCATAAACAAACTGTACAACAGAAGGAAGAAACTGTTGCAAAAGAGAGTAAAATCCCATGAGTGGAAGAGCAACCTGGTCACTCTCAGTAAGAAGCTGTGATCCCTTATAAGATCCTCCAAAGCTAGCTATGAAAACAAAATTGCCACTAATTCTAAGGAAACCACAAAGAATTCTATAGCTATGTCAAGAATCTCGATGGTAACATCCAGATCTGCTCTGAGTTACAGCACAACGGCATGAAAATTACAGAACCAACTGATATTGCCAACATCCTGGCAGACAGGTTCAGTGCTACCTTTACCCCCCCTCACCCCCTAACGGGCCCATATCTATACAGGAAGAATACAATGTCCCTGTAATCACAACTATGCAGGTAAAAGCTGCACTCTCTAAAGCCAAAAACCATGGGACCGGACAACATCCCAGGCTGTGTTTTACATGAACTTCAGAATGAACTGGCTCCCCACCTAAGCACCATGTTCAATAATAGCCTTGCATCAGGCTTTGTGCCCACTGAATGTTGCACAGCAACAGTTACCCCACTCCACAAAGGGGGAGCCACCACTGATCCTGGGAACTATCGCCCTATTAGCCTGATGAGCCTGGTCTGCAAGGCCATGGAACATATCATCATGGAACTCATAAAAGACATTGGTAACCTCCAAACTCTGGATCCCACCCAGTTCGGGTTTGTGAAAGGCAGATCATGCCTCCTGAACCTGATCGACTTCTTTGAGGCAGTCACCAAAGCCGTAGATGAGGGTAAGGTGGTTCACACAGCCTATCTTGACCTCACCAAGGCTTCCGATACCATCCCCCATTCTGGAATTATAGCTAAATTCACTAAACTAGGTATAAATACCTACGTCACAAGATGGATTGCCAACTGGCTCACTGAGAGAACCCACTGCCTGGGATGACATGATCGACAAACCACGATGCTTTGCCAGAGATGGCCTGCACCTGTCACCCTGGATTTTCGGATACTGGCTAAGGTTCTAGCCACCCATATAGTGCCTTTTTTAGGCAAGGTTCAAATGACAAATTCACCACTGTAACAGGTACAAGCAAGAAGAATCTGAGGGTATTGCTATTCAATGCTAGAAGTCTAAACCTCAAAATGCACTCACTCGAGGCACTCCTTAAAATGGAGAACATCGGCATCTGTGCAGTGACAGAGACCTGATTCAAGGCTCCAGAGAGTACCCCTGCATTACCAGGCTATAATTCATACAACACCATTTGGCCACCTAACCTGGACTGAAACACTAAAGGTGGAGGCATGTCCATATTCATTAAGGATATCCACACCTCCAGGCTAGTTGCTCAGCATAATGCATCCGAGATTATCCAAGTGCAACTAACTCTGGGCCAGACCGCAATCCAAATTGTAGCTTGCTACAGATCCCCCACCATGCCCCAAGGATTCCCACTCCTCATTTCTTGATACACTGGAAAATATTAGGGTACAACCTAACACCCTAATAATGGTCGATTTCAACTACCCCACCATTAACTGGGAAAAATACTCATGTACCAACTCTTGTGCTCAATGTTTTCTGGAATTCATAAATTCCAATGCCTTGGATCAACTTATCCACACCCCCACCAGGGGCAGCAATATCCTAGACCTGGTTATTACCAACATGGGCAACCAGTGCTCCACACCAGAGGTCAATTCCTTGTTGGTCAGATCCGACCACAAGCTAATCACCCTAGACATCCACATCCCTCCCCCACCCCCCATTAGGGAAACCACAGTAAAAAAATTTCTCCAAAGCCAACTTCACGCTTCTTAAGACAGAAGTGGCAAACTTCACGACACCCGTGCTGACGGACAATAGAGGTATGAGTGCTGAATCCTAAACAAATGCACTTTATAAGCAGTAACACGAGTGCATGGATCATACAATCCCTAACAGAACCAAGATGCTATCCTCCAAAAAAAGGAAGCCAGTCTGGTGGTCCCCTGTCATAAACAAACTCTACAACAGAAGAAAGAAACTGTTGCAAAAAAGAGTAAAATCCCATGATTGGAGAAACTCACTGCTCAGCCTCAGTAAGAAGCTGAGATCCCGCATAAAATCCTCCAAAGCTAGTTATGAAAACAAAATCGCCACTGACTCTAAAGACAACCACAAAGCATTCTATAGCTATGTCAAGAATCTCAATGGCAACACTCAGATCTGCTCTGAGTTACAGCACAATGGCACTAAATATACAGAACCAACTGATATAGCCAACATCCTTGCAGATAGGTTCAGTGCTAACTTTACCTTCCTGTCATCCCCTAAAGGGCCCATCTCTATACCAGAAGAATGCAAAGTTCCTGTAATCATGGCTGCACAGGTAAAAAACACACTGTCCAAAGCCAAGAACACAGCATCCATGGGACCTGACAATATCCCAGGCTGTGTTCTACATGAGCTACAGAACGAACTGGCACCCCCACCTAAGTACCATGTTCAGTCATAGCTTCACCTCAGGCTATGTGCCCACTGAATGGTGCACAGCGACAGTTATCCCACTCCACAAAGGGGGAGCCACCACAGACCCCAGAAACTACCGCCCCATTAGCCTAACGAGCCTGGTGTGCAAGGCTATGGAATGTATCATCATGGAACTTATAAACAATGACATTGGTAATCTCCAAACTCAGGACCCCACCTAGTTCGAGTTTGTAAAAGGCAGATCATGTCTCCTAAACCTGATAGACTTCCTTGAAGTAGTCACCAAAGCTGTAGATGAGGTTAAGGTGGTTCACACAGCCTATCTAGATCTCGCCAAGGCTTTCAACACCATCCCCCACTCTGGAATTATAGATAAACTCACTAAACTAGGTATAAATGCCTATGTCACAAGATGGGTTGCCAACTGGCTCACTGACAGAACCCACACTGTGAAAGTAGCAGACTCCAAATCCAACTTCAGACCAGTGACAAGTGGAGTACCAGTGGGTCCAGTCCTGGGTCCTCTCCTGTTTGGTATCTACTTCTCTGAAGTACAAGCTAACACAGAAAGTCTTTGGCTAATGAAGTTTACAGATGACTGCAAACTAGGAGCCATAATCAAAACTCCAAAAGATGTGGACATCCTACAAAAGGGCTTCGCTGAGACAGATGCCTGGTGTCAAAGCCATGGCCTCAAGCTCAATGACAAAAAGTGCATTGTCATCCCTTTTGGTAAACACTCTGTACCCATGAACTACCACATAGGCAGTAGTCTCCTTAACACCAAGAGACCTTGGGACACAGGAGGACAGTAGTCTCTCTTTTGATAATCACATCGCCACAGTAGTCAGGAAATCCTTCTACGTGGCACACATCATCACAAAAGGTTTCTCATCCAGGAAAAAAGAGGTCATTGTTCCCCTCTACTTGTCACTCATTAGACCCATTATAGAGTACAATGCCCCTTTTGGTATGTACCTCACAAGACATCTACAACAACTGGAAAGGCCACAGAAATACCTCACAAAGAGGATTACCAGCCTCAAACAGATACCCTACACAGACCGTCTTAAAAAAATGCAGCTTTACTCCGTCACATATCGCCTACTTAGAGACGATCTCTGCCTAACACACAAAGTTATGTCAAATCCAGAGCTTTTAGACATGCTCCACTTAAAGAAATCCCAGTCCCTACGAGCTACATGCTCTAGGGACCTAAACCTTGTCACCATAATAAAGAGAACATGCTGGAGGGATCGATTCCTGTCCCAGAGACTTCCCATACTCTGGAACAAACTACCTATCTATATCAAACAAATTTCCTCATTAGCACTCTTCAATAAAAATCTTGATGATTGGATGGGAGATAGGAAATTCACCCCGGGGATCACTTCTGTGGCTCTGCTCGACAGTGGCACAGGAAAATCATTTTCTTGGGTGGTGAAAGCCAGGGTACCTTTTGGCTAGGCTTATATAGACCCTAGGGCCAATAGCCTAGTACCTACCTATGAACCTAAGAAGTATCTCTCAAAGATGATTACTGGCCTGAAATAGATGCAGTACACTGACCGTCTCCAAAAACTCCAGCTTTACTCTGTAGTATATCGCATATTCTGAGGTGATCTCTGCCTAACATATAAAGCTATGTTAAACCCAGAGCTGTTGGACATGCTACACCTAAAGAAATCCCAATCCCTCCCAGCTACATGCTCTAGGGACCTAAACCTTGTCACCACAATAAACAGGACATGTTGGAGGGATAGATTCCTGTCCCAGAGACTTCCTATACTCTGGAACAAGCTACTCATCTATGTCAAGCAAAGTTCCTCATTAGCACTCTTCAAGAAAAATCTTGATGAATGGATGGGAAAGACGAAATACACCCCGGGGATCACTTCTGTGGCTCTGCTCGACAGGGGCACAGGAAATTAACTTTCTTGGGTGGCATAAGCCAGGGAACCTTGTTGGCTAGGCTTACTTAGGCCCTTGGGCCGATAGTCTAGTACCTACCTATGAACCTATGTGTTTAGACTAAAGCAATCATGATCAGGGAGTCAGGCTGACTGCTCCCAGTAATCAAACCTATCATCACAATGAACAAAACATGCTGGATTGATAGGTTCCTGACCCAGAGACTCCCCATACTATGGAATAGACTGCCCATACATGTCAAGTAGAGCACCTCCTTGGCCCTCTTCAAAAGGAACCTTGACGATTGGATGGGAGATAGGAAATTCACCCCATGGATCACGTTGGTCACCCTGCTAAACAGGGGTCCAGGGAAGTAAATATTGTGGGAAGAAATATCCAGGGAATTGTTATGGCCAGGCTTGTATAGGCCCTAGGGCTGATAGCCTAGTACCAGCCTATGAACCTATGAACCTAAACAGCTATCTGCAGAAGTAGCCATCAGTCTTCATTTTACTGAAGTAGAGCCCATGATGTAGTCTTAACAATGTTATTAACAAACATCGGCCTGTCCCAAGTGCGTGCAGCTACAAGTGAAGGACCGATGAAACAAAAGAATGAATAAATCTGATAAGCAAGTAATAAGGCCGGACAGGGTGCGTGTTAATGTGTAATTACTGCCCGACACCCCTAGAAGGGCATTAATTGCACATTAAAACACACACTGGAGGGCATTATTGCACTTGGAGAATGGGCTCTCTGTAAAATTGTTGTGTTTTACTTACTTATTTATATTTTTATTACCATATTATTTCTTTATATACTTTTGATGTAAAATAGCTCCTCTGCCTAATGTTTCAAAGTTGCTGTAGTATGTTTGGTCAGTAAAGTGGTGCAGCAGTTAGCATTGTCACCTCACAGCAAGAGGTTCTACGGTTCAATTTTTGGCTGGGATGTCTTCTGTGTGGAGTCTGCATGTCCTTCCTGCATTCATGTGGGTTTCCTCTAGGTGCTCCAGTTTCCTCCTACATTCCAAAGACATGTGCTTCCTGGACCTCCACTGAAAAATGGGCTCTTTCCCAGTAAACAAATGTTAAATAAATAAATATGTAACTGGTGTTAGAGGAAGCATTTTACATCCAGAATATATCATTTTTAAAAAATATCTAGATATTTGCTTTATTTTTGGTCCCTTACTGCTAAAATGGTTTCTTGTCAGTCATTGGGGGTTGACGTCACTAAATGGTGAAATACATTTGACTTTCAGACTTTATTTCCTTCAGAAAATGAATGTTAACACAAATCCTGTTATTTAACTTACTTTTTATTTTTTTTAAGTATGACATTTAAAATCTGTTCCTACTGTTGTACCTTTGTTCCCCTTTATTTCAGGCTTTATCCAGATTTCTTGAGCTAAACGGTCGAGAGGTATGCAAACCTGTTATCTGCTGCAGCCAGTGTGCCTTTGATCTCACTGTCTCTCCCTCTCTCACACAGGCACCCCCCTACACACACACACACACATTTGCAATTCAGAAATTGTATGCTAATGCAAGTTCTGTTATTGAACCAACTTCGTGGGTTTTTTCCACGGGAATATGTTCCTGTTTTGAGCCATTGGCTCCACATTTATTTTAGGTTTTAGTCAGTTAACTTGATCTAAGAGGTGAGAGGTACATGAACGGCAATGCTGTGCATGCATACCCCACTGGCTGGGCAGTAGCAAAGGCCATCTTAATTGCTCCCACAACACACTCATGACTCAACAATTTTTTTTATGTTTTTGCATGGGGGCTGCACCCCCTGCACCCCCACATTCCCTGCAAACTAAATATACCATCTCAGAGATGGCAATACGTTGAAGAGAATGGAAGTCATGCCCACAGCATGCCTAAATCTGTGCAGACTGGCACATAAACCTCCTGAATGCTGCTGCTGCCAGTCTTGGATTGATCTCACTATTCACTCTCACTCACTGACTCACACACACCTTGCTTTCATGCATGGAAGCACACATTCACACAAACAGACAGAAACATAAATGCACACAGAAACACACACACACAGGCAATGTTGTCACCTCACAGCAAGATGTTCTCTGGTTCGATTCTTGGTTGAGGTGCCTTCTGTGTGGAGTCTGCATGTCCTCCTTGCATTCCTGTGGGTTTCCTCTGGGTACTCTGGTTTCCTCTCACATTACAAAGACATCCATCAGGAGCATTTCTCCCAAGGTCTCTGTTGAAAACAGCCTCAGCAGAAGCACTGCTTAGCAAGAGTAAAATAATGGCAGTCGTCATTTTTTTTTTAGTCTGTGCTCCATGGCAGCTTGGTATGCCATGAATCATCGGACTCATTTTTAGCAGGCATTACTTGTACATTAATGCCCTGCTGGAGAACGTTCATTCTCCTTCAGGGTGCCGATGTACAGTTTGCCCATTCTCTAATGATTATTAAAGAATGGGCAACATATACATTGCCACGCTTATTGAAGAACAAACTTTCAACAGCAGGGTGTTAATGTACAAGTAATGCCCACTGAAAAGCAAGTTTGTCACTTCACGCCAGAAAATTAAGTGCTGCCGTGAAGCTAGAACATTTTAAAACTAATCAGCTGACATTTTTTATGATCGCTTAACAGTGCCATTTATCAACTGTAAAATTAAAGCAAAAAGTAAATAAAAAAATTGAAAAAAAGCATATGTGAGTGTGTCTGTGTGTGTGTGTGTGTGTGTGTGTGTACGTGTGTGTCTATTTCTGTGTTTGTTTCTATCTGCCAGTGTGTGAAAGTGTTCATACTTGTGTGCATGAAAGATGAAGTCAGAGAAAAAGAGAGAGAGATCAAGCACTGACTGCTACAAGCAGCCTATCACAACATTTTCATTAAACATTAAGAAGTATGAAACTATTTATGACCAGCAATATTGCTGGAGTTTAACTCTGTGGTTTTATAGTTAAACATCAGCAATATTTGCAAAATCAGGGACAGTAAATGTAAGGAAGGAAAGCTTGGAGGTGGGGGTGGGACGAGAGAGCTGCAGTATCTTATATTATATGTCTTTTAAATAGCAGGTGAGTTTGAAATTGGTTGTAACTGATGTGTTTCTGTGTATGTGGGTGTGCCTGTGTGTGTGTGTGTGTGAGTGAGTGTGTGTGTGTGTGTGTGTGTGTGTGTGTGTGTGTGTGTGTGTGTGTGTGTGTATGTGTGCAATCATTATATACTTACAAATTTATGTTTTGGATGTAAAATACTTCAATAATAATTGCATATGTTATAGCAAATTTGAAACAGTAGAAAGAACTATTTCACATCAAAAACATTACAAGAAGAAATATATTAATTAAAAAGAAAACCAAAACAAACAAATACAAAACAAATTAACAGATAGCCCATGCCATACTGTGCGACCAATGGGCTTCCAGAGTATACAGGCCCTCTACTTGTGGTGTTGGACCTCAGAACACATTTGGGTATGCCTTATTTACACAATAACACACACTCTGTTAGGCACAATTATTTGCAAAGCATACCTCTCAACCTCTTAGCACAAGAAATCTGGACAAAGGAAAAAATAACTGGGGACAAAGGCCCAAAACTAGTGACGGATTTTAATTATTACTCTTATAAACATGGAAAGTTGCTAGAACAACAGGTGTTGCATTCACATGCATTTCTGAAAGATATGGAGTCTGAAACTAAAATGTTTCTCATTATTTAATGATTTCATTTCTCAGTAATTTGCCAGAAAACCACAAATTTTATGAGGAACAGACTAAAACTATGAGGCAAAAATCTGAGCATTCTGCAAAAGTCTGAACAGCTGAGAGGTATGGATAGGATGAATGAAAGGGATGTTTTATTACAGTGCCATAAACACCTCATAAAAGTGTGCCTGGTGTGGTAGGCTGTAGCAGTTTAGCAATGCACATAAACTTCTAGCGTCGTTTAAAACATGGATTTTCAGTTAAAGAGGTATGTCCTATCTGTTGCACCTTGAAGGAAAAAGTACATTTTATAGTTTAAATGGTATAACACCAGTGATACCTTGATCGGTTGTTACTGTGATTTAGTGGGTGTGTGTGTGTGTGCGCGTGTGTGTCTGTGTAAAACATTGCAAACACCCTAGATGCAAGTGCTCACTTTTTTGATGAATGCTGGGATTTAATTTATAGCATAATTCTCAATTTTCTAACTCTAAAATGTGGAACATTGTCTTTCAGAATAAACAGCAAATGGACAAAATGTGGAAAATCAACAAACTATTTCAACTAGAAGTTTACCTTACAGCAAAGTAATTATTGTGTAAGAGTTATTTTGATGCATTTATGTTATTCAGTATTATTGGCCATGGATATAGAATCTTAATGATGAATCGGTTAAATGGTGGGTTGCCACCTTTTCAAATGGGCAAAGTGGGACATTTTTGGTACAAACATCAGATTTCAAAGGCTGACACATACCCACGGTCAGTACAAAAGTTAGAACTTAAATTTTTTTGCCTAAATAAAAGCTTATTCTTGTAGCATTTTAGTTGCTTATTCTGTTTCTTATAACATTTAGGTATTTTAGATACAGAATAACTGTTTTATGCAACTATTACATAAAATATAGGAAATAATTTTGTCCTAAAATCTCAGGACATTTGTTATTTTTACAATTTTTTTGTCAGGACACAACTGCCCAAAGAGGGACTGTCCTTCGCAAAGTGAGACAGGTGGTAACCGTAGTTAAACCCTTTCAGTGTGGAAAGGTGTGGAACATAGAATGAATTGCTAATACTCAAAATATAGAACCTTATCCTTAACGAGGCATCGTTATGAGGTATGATTTATAGTCACTTTTAAATTTCAGCAAAGATGGGCCCTGGCTGCTTGTGAAATAACCCAGCCTGGGCGATAAATGAAAGCCACTGCTTGCTTTTACTGCAGCTTAATTACACGTAATTTTTAGCTTTGAAAACAATGGTGGCATTTGGAGAGGTTTGCTGCAAACCAGAATTTAAACCTCCACGACCAGGTTTCCAGTGTCGAATGGGATGAGTGAATGCCTGTTAAGTGCACACCGCCATCCATCACCCGCTGCTTACTACTGCGCCATCATATAAAGGAGCCACTGCCATCTTCTACATATACCGCGGTGGTGGTGCTGCGGTAGGGTTGTCGCCTCACGGCAAGTCGTTGTCCCGTTCGATTCTCAGCTAACGCGTCTTCTGTGGAGAGACATGCGTGATGGGCGTACCTTCATTGAAAGTTGTACGTCAGGGCTGGCAACTCGGTACGTAAAAATCTGTTGCCAATCATTAGCGGACCGGAGTTCCGCTGTGGCGACCCCAAACCAGGAAAAGCCAAAAGATACAGCAACTGCGCTCTTCTACATACGACTCCTCTACAAAACCACAAGCAACTCAACGTCCTTTGTTACAACTCGGCTAAAAAAAATAAAAGGTCGCACCTATGTGTAAATTAAACAGCGCCAAAACGGAGTCCAGCCATATTACTAGGGCGATCGAGCAAATCAGTACACAAAACAATGGGCAGAACCTCTGAAAGAAGTTTTATATCCACCGCCCGTACTTTTACACTGAAAGAGCTACACAGGTAAACTTACATTATATAAACACAGCAGCTCGCCAGTTGTCCAACAGAATGCAGCCTACAAGCAGTGGAGCGAGCTGCTCACCAGAAAAATAATTAAAAGTAGAAGACAACTAAGAAAAGCGGAAGCAACATATGTCCCCTACTCCTCTTCAGACCATAAACCAAACTGCAAGTAGCGATCCAATCCTATTTATTTATTTTAAATGTATTTATATATTTATGTTTATGCATATGTTTACCGGGATAATGCATTTTTTCACAAATAACCAATTTTAGGTCCAGCCAGGTGGTTACAGGCAAGACAAAAACAATCAACAGTAATGAAAGTAGGAGGAGAATCAAATCCAGTGGAGGAAGCTAAGACCTCTCAACTGTTCCAAGTTTGGAGGAGCTCATATGTTTTAGGCCAGATTTACCCCTGCACATGATGTACCTTTTTTCGGAGGTGCGTCCCTATTGTAAGACTTCTTTTACCCCGTCATAAAATTTTTCTGAATCCCGTCATCACATTTTTAATGCTGTCTAGTACACAGAAAACCAGGCTGCATAATCAACATACTAGTGGCACCAATAATTCAAAGAAAGAGGATACGAGGACTCAGGACACGCATTTTACTCTCCCGTTTTCAGAAGATTAAACAAATGACAGTTTGTAGTAGAAGTTTGCCGTGCATTACATTAAAGTATACCGATTTACACTGTCCCTTTGATAATCTACTAATATTTTCATAACGTTTGTCATTCTTGATTTTAAACGTGTTTCTGACAAGTATCCAACCGGAGAAAGAAGGATTTGTGTGCTATTTGAAATTCAGTAGATGTCTAATTTTTTTGGCTGCATGTTTCTGCTTTTCAAGGGCCTTTGCAACCATTTTCAATGTACGTGAGTTTAGAGGTATAGCTGAAGTAGCACGGTTCACTTGGTGGGCTCTACCCAACACTACCGGGTATATATTGACAATTACAAAGAGAACCCTGGTCTCAGCAATTAAGTGTTAGGAGTTTTTTCTGGAGCAGGTACTGCAGTGGTGGTGGTGCTGCGGTAGCGTTGTCGCCTCACAGTTAGATGTTGCCCGTTCGGCTTTCAGTTAGAGCGTCTTCTATATAGCGACATGCGTGAATGGGCGTTGAAGGTTGTGCGGTAGGCCCGGCTGGCCAGTACGTAAAAATCTACTATCAACCATTAGCAGACCGGAGTTCTGCTATGGCGACCCCTAACCGGGAAAAGCCGAAAGACGCAAACAAGTTTTTCTGGAACAGATGATAATGGGAGCACCCCAAAATATCAACAGCAGTTCAACCCACAGCAACGTTAACGATGGAAGATGACGTGCCCCGTGAAATATAATGTTTAACTTGTCAAATGCAAATAATTCAAGAATATATAGTGCAAAGTATCATCAGCAGCACTTGAAAAGTTCCTAGTTCAACAAATATGTAAACGATCAAATGTGATTACGGATTTAAACACGAATGCAAGCAAATGATCAAATAATAAACATGTTTCAAAGCCAGTAACAATCACATAATATCATCAAAAGTATTTTATGTTTTGTTAGTTTGTAGAATCGTTAAAGTTATAGAAAATAAAATTAGACAATGATACTATCAATCTTCTCATTGGAGAGTTGTAAGTATAATGAAGCAATCCAATAGCGGTTTACCAATAACACCTCATTTAAACAATATATGTTGTATAGCAGGCTCCATTCCAGTTAAAACGACATTGTGAATAGACGTGTCTCGACTAGCGTCTGTCTAAACATATCAGGGGGGTGTCTTTTGAATCAATAGCCCCTAACTGCCTCTAATCAAAGTAAACTATATTTTCTCAGCTGTCCAAAATGTTGTCTCTTATTTTTGGTCTGTTCCTCATTAAATGTGTGGTTTTCTGGCAAATCACTGAGGAATGAAGTCACTAACGACATACATTTGAAATTCGGGCTTCGTATCCTTCAGAAAATGCATGCTAACACAAAAATTGTTAGTCTAGCAACTTTCTAAATTTATAGGATCAATATTTAAAATATGTCCTTATTTTGGGGCCTTTGTCCCCCCATTATTTTAGACTATGTCCTGATTTCTTGAGCTAAGATGTTAGGATGTATGACAATATTAAACTACAAGACCCGCAGCTGCATGTGTGTGTGTGTGTGTGTGTGTGTGTGTGTGTGTGTGTGTGTGTGTGTGTATGTGTGTGTGTGTGTTGGGGGTTAATGAACAAATTAATAAAATGATTGAACAGTAACTATACAGTAAATGTACTGACTGTAAGTAGAAGCCCAGTAGCAATACATATTGGTAGATATTCGCTGGCATTTGATTGTTTATACAAGGACTGAGGCCATAGCAGTTGGAACACTTGTAGATTTAGTCGTGTCCTTCCCAGGCTTCTCCATTCATTCGTCCTTTTCTGCATGCATTGTCTCGGTTTCCAATCAGTTATTATTATTATTTTTAATTAACCAAAAGGTTCGTTTTTATTGGACAATGTACCATGAAATGCAACTTTACCAAAAAAGAATGGAATTTCACAAAAGTTGCTACTTTATGCCTAAACACTGTTCTTTATATCATACATCCTAGTTGTTAAATAAAACAACTGTCATATACAAAGAATATGCTGTAATTTTGCTTATGCGCTTAAACATAAACTCTCCAAACAGCTTAATACACCTAACATATAACATAGTTGTGGTAATGTCTGAAAAGTAACTCAGTTCTCAGAATTTCTGTGAACAAAGAAATTATATTTCATTTTACATAATCGTAAATCGCTGTTTTGGAACTCCTGCTTTTGAACTATTTCTCAAAACTCCAGTTCACCGAAAACAGGTATGCTCATATTTAAATAGCCGTAAATAAATGTCCCGGTTTATAACTCATAATCTTAAACTTGCCGTGCAAAACAGGCCCTGAAGACAATTTACAGTTGCCACTGAACAATACCCGTGTGCTCTGTCCTCGAACTCAAACTTCTCTGATTTTGCAGAATCTCCTTGATTTAGATTTACGTTTCTAGTAATTTCCTCCTAAAATGCATGGCTTTCTGACACATTGTTGAGGATTATAGTCACTAAATAATGACATACATTTCAGTTCCATGTTTTGTGTACTTCAGAAAATACGCACTAATGCAAAACCTATTATTGTAGCAACTTTCTAAATATAAAAGAACAATATTTAAAATCTGTCCCTGATTTCAGGCTTTCGTCTCCCATTATTTTTGTGGCTCTGTCTCTGATTTTTGACCTAAGATGCTGAGAGCTATGTTAAATTGTATGTATAAAAATCCAGCATATTCTACTGATAGCGTTAAAGACTACAACATTCTGAGATTGTATAGCTTGTCCACTGAAGGATATCTTTAGAACATGTTAGCCATATAAAAAGCTTCAATTCCCTCCCTCGCCTGAATATGAGGAAGAGGTAACACACCATTCAACTGTAATGATTTTCGCAGAATATCCAGATTTTTGCGTTAAATGTTGGTCTGCCCCTCATAAAATGGGTGGTTTTCTGACAAATTATTGAAGATTGGAGTTAGTAAATTCAAAAATATTTTCTAACATTCTCCTGACCACTGCAGTAAAAATAAGACATCTGATGGCTTTTGTATACCATGATGAATGGTTCCCAATTATGCAATAAAGCTCGGAAGATTTTGTATTTTTTTGCTAGGAGGTGTTTGCATAATTATTTTTAAATACCAAACGCACTTCAACGAAAATTTCGTCGGGTAGGCAGCAAATGCTGGATGTGTGATGGGGAAGAAAGAGGTAGCTGAGAATATATGTTTTGGGAGTGTAATGAGTTGGCAAATTAAAAAAGAATCCCTACAGAATCTTCTTTCAGAAATGTATTTATTTGTCTTTGTTTACCGGAAAACTCTGACTGGGTAATACCCATTTTCACTTGAGGCCCGGGGAGAAAATCTCTTTTTGCTTACATTGCATTATACTAAGTTCCAGTCAAACACAGAGTAGTTGCATCTCTATTTACATTTATACGCAAACAGTAGTTACATTTCTATTTAGGTTTATACACAAACAGTAGTTATATTTATACATTCCAAGATTTTACAGAGGTGGAAGTTACTAAAGAGAAAGCGCACCTGCAACTTATTGGATTGCACTATCAGTTATGTATAAAAATAGTTTTGTCATTTCAGTAAAAGGTCGAGAATATTACTTTAAGGAGGGTGTTTGAGTAGTGCTGTACAGTGAAAAAGTTTTAACCCTGTGATGAGTATGTACAGGGCCATGATTGCTTAAGATGTTGTTTAAGCAGTGGTTTAAAAGTATTAAGTTTGTCGGCGAGTTTTATTCGTATGGGGATACTATTCCGGAGTTTAACAACGCATTGGGAGTAGAGCGAGTCTCCTGCAACATTATTTGACTTATTGGTAAGTAATAAGAATTTGTTAGTAGAACGGAGATCCCTTGCTGGATAGTAGGGTAGTAACAAGTTTTGTACTGCCTGACATTTTTCTGGGGAAAATACTGGGGAGCAAATGTCTCTAACTAAGGAAATTATTCGTTTGAGCTGGGATGCAGGTCTGAAGTGTCTAGGCAAAATAAGGCCTTATTAAGTTTAATTCCACTGGCTGCCAAAAAAAGCAATTACTTGAAAATGGAAATCAAAATCTAAACAAACAGTGTATGAACATACCTCTTAGCCCAAGAAATCTGGACAAAGCTCAACACAATGGGGGGATAAGGGTCCAAAATTTAAATAATTCATTCCTCAGCTCATCCCAGTGATTTGCCAGAAAACCACAAATCTTATGAGGAATAGACCAAAATTTTGAGATGAAAATCTGGACATTCTGTAAAAATCTGGACTTTCGAGAGGTATGTGAAGTATTGTAAAAGAAATGGACGAGAGATTTTTAGAAAAGGGAAGGAGAAAAGTACATATAAATAAATGGAATTTGTGGTCATGCATGCAAAATTATGCTCAGGAGGGTGAGTGAGATTTCCGGACGGGGGAATTGAGCAATTTATGTAAAGCTGGACTGAATGTCAGTTGTTACAACGAAAGAAAACGTGCAATTTACACTGTATGTAAAGTGAAAAAAAATGTCGATGTGGTTTATCTTCCATTAGTGGATGTGTGCCTATGTCTTACGTGTTAATTTAATAAAGGTATTTAAACAAACTTCTGCCAAAGTAAATGCATGCAATTTGTAAACAACTAGCTAAGTTGCAATCTGTTTTGCTTATCTGTTTTTGTCTCTGTTGAGCGATATCAGTTATTCCTCACTATGAATGAAAAGAGACGTTCATTTGTGGTGTGAACCTCGGGCGAGGTGATTCACGGAGTGCAAATCAAATATTTTCCTGACACAAGTGCCTGCTCAAATACGTGTAACCCTTCTCTTCTTAGTATCTTAGTACTTACACAACAGATGTTAAACCACCAGTTATACATAAAAGCGTTTATCTTCATTACAAGTAAAACGCAGGCACTTTATTTTTATGAGAAATGTTAAAAGCTCAACAGTGATGTTATCTGAGTGATGTTATCTGAATGTATTCAACCACTAAGCAACAGAACAGCCTAGGTAAGCGCACATGGGAAGGTACGTGCGTGTGCGTGCACGCGTGCGTGTGACAGAGATAGATCGCAACCTCAGCGTAATAAAATGAATAAGACTGGGCATGAAAATATCACAGCACGTTGACAGAAAGAGGAGCACTTGTACTACGTACGGTTTTTCCAAGGCATTTCACACCATATAGTTAGTTAGGACTGTTTCCATAAGCGAGATCGTTTATCTACGGAGGTGCACACACATCAAAGTCTAGGGGTGTAAAGTTAAGTTTGAGGACAAACCAATATGAGGAGCCTGTGTGTGAATAAGTAGAAACACTTTTGCAATGGTGTATGTCTCACAATTACTTAATTTGCCTGTTGTTGACTTTACAAATGATAAAGAGCATGGGAATAGGGTTGCCACCTTTTCAAATGCCCAAAGTGGGACAATTTTTTTTGTAGAAATGTGAGATTTTGCAGGACAAAACATGCCCACGGCTAGTGCAAAGGACAGAACTTCGTTTTTTGCCAAAGTAAAAGCTTATTTTTATAGCATTTGCATTGCTTATGCTATTTCATATAATACGTATGTGTTTCAGATACAAAATAACTGTTTTATGCTAATAAAACAAATTAAGAAATATATTTTTCACAAAATCTCAGGACATTTGTCATTTTTTTTAGTTTTTTTTTCGCAGGACAAAACTGCCGAAAGTAGGACTGTCCCTCGCAAAGGGACAGTAACCCTACATGGGAAGCACAAGTTACTTATACCGCACCTCTGAAATCTCTGAAACACTAAAAGTTATAAAGTACAGTATAAATCGTATGTTGTGTATTTATTAGCTACGATACAGAAACGAGGACATTGATTAGACTCGTGTTTCTGAATATCTTTGAACATAAAATTGCCGGTCAGAAATTTAGAAATATTGCTAAATACGCTTGCTTTCAATTGTCTAGTTTGAGCAAGGGAAATGGCTTCACAACCTTTGCTTATATAAACTTCAAGCAGTACGCTCCTAAAATTACTTAGACCTCTCATCTGAATTAGTTATGTGATCACTTTCAGTACAGGGCTCACAATGGCCTACCTCCAGTGAGCAATAATCAATAATACTAAGATCACAGTAATATGCTGTCCGAGGTGTGTGTGGGTAAGGGGGGGGGGGGGCGTGGGTGTGTGCGCGCACGGTCCTGGGAAGTATGAAGGTTTAGTGATATAACTTGTAGAAAATCCTACCCACAGCTTAATTCCATTAACATGCGATGTGAAAATTATATGACAACCCATGCTTAAAATACCGGTTACGGTAATAAAAAAAATCAAAACATCCAATTTCCGTATAAAGCACATCCTAAAAGTTAAACGATTTCCAAGTCGAGTGCTTTATTCTTGAAGTCTTCATAGAAAAAATGTGCTGGAAACCTTTCGGTTTTGTTGCATGGAAAAAGACGCATGTTTGTTCCTAATGTAATGATTGCACTATCTGAATAACTGCCGACTGCATCTGAAAATACAACTCATCGTATATATCGATGTACTAAACATGTATTATACATGCTGCATTATTGCTATATAGAGTTTAATGTGCAACAAGACGTATTTTCAAAAATTAGATTTGCGCGTTTTATTTATTATATTACACGCGTGCACCACATAATATCACAAAAGAATACTTTTTCAGATTTTGCAGAACAATCCTGATTTTGACTCCTATTTTTTGCCTAGTCCATAGTAAAATTTTTAATTTTTCGGTAAAGCACCGAGGATTACAGTCAGTCATACCTCTCGGCTACTACATTGTAAGCATGTCGCTAGGATTTTTAGCCCTGAAATTTAGCCCTGCTCCTTCTAGAATTACTGATGTTCATCATAAGGATAGACCTCTTTATGGATCCATACCTTATTAAACATAAACTAAGCATATAGAAAGCTCCATAGGGTTAACTATATATAGTGTATCTACCTAGCCAGTTAGCTGTGTGTGTGGGGTGCGTGTGTATAAGTATATATATAAATAGTCCTTTGTGAAAAATAAGAAAGCTCCACCTTCTGAACCACTTCCATGATATTTCAACGCCAGTAATATCACTTTTAATGTTTGGAGGTTGGGAGATATGTCTGTCAATAATGTCAGATATCACACTTTTGTACTTTTTGTTACTCTAAATTAAAGTAATATTTAAAAATGTTCCTGATTTGGGATCTTTGCCCACCCATTAAGTTTGACTTTGTCCAGAATTCTCTAAAGGGATATGAGAGGCTCAGGTGTGTCTTGCGTGATGTTATGAGGCATCCCTAAGTGAATCGACTGCTGCCATTACAAAAGGAGGGTCCAATAAATAATGCCAAAATTAGATGGTAAAAGAACTACGGCTTGAATGTATTGAATGCCATTACTTTTACGCCAGAGTGATGAAGAGGGGTTGGGACTTGGGACTTATGATCTCACGAAATTGTTTTATAATAAGTTGTGCCTCTCGTCTTATCACTTAAGAGTTTGTATAAGAATATGTGTCAGCTGAGCAAACTCCGCCGTATGACCAAACTTGAGCATGGAAACCAGTGTGTCCATTTTGTACTCATTACTTAATCACCGACTCATCTCAAAACACAGACTCATCTCAAACTATTATATTAGAAATGAGCAGAACAAAACGTGTATCTTTGTTGTCAGGTTACTGTTTTGTGTTAGCTTGCCTGCTTTCTTAATAATATTAAAACTATTCGTGTGGACAAACTATTAACCATTAATTTATGAAGTCTACCCAACGTACATCTCCAACTCTTAGTGCAAGAAATCTGGACAAAGCCTATAATAATGGGGGGGGGGGGGAGACACAGACCTAAAAATAGAGACAGTTTTTAAATATTGCTCTTATTAACTTAGAAAGCATTTCCTGGAAGATAGGAATTCTGAAACTCAAATGCGTGCCATTATTTAGTTACTTCAATCCTCAGTGATTTACCATAAAAACGCAAATGTTATGAGGATCAAACAAAAATGACAAGGCAAAAATCTGCACATTCTGCGAAATGATGGATAGCTAAAAGGTATGCTACCCAAGTATTTCCTAGTTAGATTTTCATTTAGATATGATTTTTACAGTTGTGTCATCTTTCTGGCCTCCCACCTTTAATACTGAAGGAAAATGTGTTGAAGGTAAGTAAGTGTTAAGCATAAGTTGAAAGATGCCGTTGTAGGACATCGTCTTTTCCACTCTATAGAGAAGGTGTAAGATAGTCGCTGCAAGCTGTATGCTGTCACAAAGAAGCAGGACAGGACCACCCGCAACACACACACACACACACACACACACACACACACACACACACACACCACTATATGCCGCAACAAAGACAATGGTAACACCCACACTTCCCTATATTTTTAAAACGAAAACTTGTCAGTTTGCAATAAAGTGGCGATTATCCCCCCCCCCCCCCCCCACACACACACACACACATTTTCAAACCACTTTCTGCACTGCAACAGGAATACCCGGGATTGCCTGAAGGACAGGAAACCAAATGCAGGCATTATGGGGCAATAGATACCGCACCTGAAAACTTCTGAGGACATTCTATCCAGCATCAAACCAAAATAAATATTTTCCCTCAAGTGCCACTACCCGATCAGGAATGACCAGAAAAATGAAGCCACCATATAAATACATTTTGCCGGAGGCGAGCCTCGCGTAAAAATACTGCAGTACTTCAATTAAATTTGTAACAAAAAGTCTGACTGCCACTTCATCACCAGTCTCCAGGTATGAAGTATCATATCACTGTGTTAACCTAACAAAGGTCAAAAGGCTACTTGTAGAAGGCGGATCAAGCCTCCTCTTAGGCTCCCTACTTTGCAAATTGCGTAAACAAGACACTCCATCCCCATTCAACATAGGAAGCACTCTACACTACAACTTCAGGAAGCCTTATTAAAGCAAGACCTACACTCAAACACTCACTTCTAAACTTCACTGAACTGACCATAACTAGTTCAATCACAGCCCCCAAAGTATAACAATCCCTATCAGCACGTAAAACTGAAATGTCAGAATACTCTTAACTTCCAAAACCAACTCAAAGAATACTTGCAAGACAAATTTAAATGTAACTGAAATAATATAGGTCATGTCAGATTACCAATCCAATCTCCCTTTGCATCTACTCACTACGTTTTTTACATTGACGCCGATGCCCCTCAGTAACATACAATACAAAAGACACTTTGTAAATACGTATATAATTCTTCATCCACTACTAACCATTTCCACACTTACTTTCCCGCACTTTTTATTGGTGAACTATCCAAATCGCCTCACCCTTGATTATATCACAACTTCTTGATAAGATACATTCCTGTCACTGTGAATTAATTTGCAATGTGCTAGAACTCGTACAATCCTCACTGAGCCTGCAGTTGGCCATGTTTGATCAGTACACTACCCCGGTAAACAAATCTAAATAAAATACAAATAATATAAATGCCAGGCCAGCATACAATACTGTTTTTGTAAAACTTTGTGGTTCCCACTCACTTGCCAAACCCGTTGCTTCTCAAGGATGTCAAGTTCCCAAACTGTGACGATTGCGGGTTAGGCGTAAACAAATAAATAGACAAACAAATAAAGCTACTGCAGTGCTAACATACTGGAGTAGAGATTGCTGACATAACTTTATAAACATGGTTTCAAATAAGTGACCGTTCCTTGTCTTACTGTAGTGGTTTGATGGAAATAAATTCGTGGAAACGGGTTTGGTGAATGGTAGGAACGCCTTGGAAGGTGGACAGATTGATGGTGGGGGGCAACAAGTAAACCTGCATTACAAACAAGCAAAACACTGTGTCTAGCGTAGATGAACTGTAATGATTTGTAACCTCGACACTTTGTTAACAATAAATAGTGATTTACATCAGTCGCAATAGCTTGTGAACTGATTGCTACACCATCACCAGGCTTGCAAAATGACGCATGCACACCTCAGACAGAAGTCGCACTCTGAAACAAGCAAATAGTGCTAACGAAAGCATTGCAAGGGAACAGATGTATAACCTGATGAGAATCTCTGTCAGATATAGCCACTTAACTGTTACATGCAATGGCCAACCACCGAAAGAGAGTTGTACGAGTTGAAATCCGTCTAAAAGCAGTCAACCCACCACCCCTCTACCCCGTGAATCTAAATTTTGCGTACATCTGTATGAAGGAATTACTGTTTTAAAACTATTCACTAGCTACCATACGTGACAAAAATGAATATCAATTTCCAAGTGCAATAACATGACACTAATTAAGTCTTTTATCAAAATGTGTTTATTAAACCATGGTTGATATTTACTGCATGTGTAATGCCATTTAAATATTTAATATCTGGGACACCACAGGTTATTTTTTAATTGCTACGAGGCTTGCAATTAATGTTCTTTCATTTTTTTAGACATGGTACGTAATCATATTTTAATAAAATCTTTACACAAAAACGTTTTTGACTGAGTCTACACATGCACAGGGAACTAATCGTTCAAATAAAATATAAATACAGATGTCAATATAAATCATAATGTTAATTCACTGACCATTTTACTCCTTCGTCTCCTTCACTGGAATGAAATTGCTGGGTGAGAAAGGAACATTTTCTTCAACTAAGTATACTTACACTGGAATCCACATAGTGGAAACAAAAAACTTAGAAAGGTCGGCAGCAGATATCAGTCAATAACACATTAGTCCTGCTTGCCGATGGATATGCTGCACTTGATTCATGTCTGCTGCTGGTCAACAGCCTGAACAGTTTTGTCACAAAAAGATTCCATTATTGTCCTTTTGCTGGTAAGCATCAAACGAAATCATTCCTCTTGGTTGACTTCCAAAGGTGGAGAACTACTGTCTGATTGTTTTTCGGCATCCTTGAGTCGTTCCTGCTCTGACAATTGTTCACTTGATGGAATAGAATTTTTTTTCGGCCGGCCTTTAGGTTTGGTGGGTGATTCAAGACCTCCACCCTGTAACACCTTGAAAAACCAAACACAGACATCACTTAGCAAATGGGCACATGCATCAGATCACTTTTTAATGGGTCACTTCCCATCTTAGAAAAGATGTATGACCTTTACACCAGCTGCATCTCTCCATCGGCTGCTTTATTTTGAAATGCTTGCAATAAAATTAGAAATGGTGGGCTAGTCCACCTACAGAAAAAAGGCACTGGTCCTATGAAAAGTTTTAAATATCCTCTGTGATCACGTGCCCCCCCCCCCCACACACACACACACACACACACATTTCAAATGCAACTTAGAAATACAGTGTAGTGTATAAGGCACTCAAATAAAGACATTCTGAATGAAGAGGCAGACAGTTACAATATTAGCCTCTGGTCTTGTGACTAGCAACTCCTTAGTGTTGATTTTATATTTACACACGCACAGCCAAACACACACTCGCGCGCAAAAACACACATTTGTCTAAGTTTACAACAAGACTCGCTAGGTTGTTGTCATCTGTCTTATTTATGTATTTGTTCGTTTATTATTTGATAACTGGGTAGATGTTTGACCTGAGCACAAGATAAAAAGAAAATAATAAACATAAGAGCCACAGTAACATAAAGCAATTTGTGTGCTATATAATGCATACAAACAAACAGAAAATGTTTGATACAATATAGTCAGTATGCATCCATAAACATCAGAGTAAAAGTGTGTGTTAAAATGCAAATGCTTCTCTACATAAAGAAATAAGGTCGTATATTTAAATAATTAAAATTCAAGCATGTAGACAACTAAAGGCTCTGACTTGTTAATGAGCTGCTTCCTGCCTCAGTCTTTCCACCTTTATTTGTCTACTGCCTACTGTACCTCTCAACTGTACAGATTTTCGCAGAATGTCCAGATTTTTGCCTCAAACATTTGGTCAGTTTCTCATAAACTTGTGGTTTTCTGGCAAATCACTGGCAAATTATTGAGGGTTGAAGTCAGAAAATAATGACAGACATTTGAGTTTCACACTTCATACTCTTCAGAAAATTCATGCTAATGCAAAAGCTGTTATTCTATCAATTTCCTAAGTTTGTAAAAACACAATAAAAAAAATGTTCCTATTTTTGGGTCTTTGCCCCCCCCCCCCCCCCATTTTTGATGGCCTTGTCCAGATTTCTTGCTCTAAGACGTTGATATGTATGGTTACTGTGTAATATTGTTCCCACAATTCTTGCTTATATAAGCTAATAGTTGCATATAAGTTAATATATATACATTCTGTATTGTGATGTAAACGATAACGGTGTCAGATGTTGAATTTGCATTGATTTACACTTCTCCCAGACTACTACTGCTGCAGCATGTGACATCAGCCACTGGGTGACAACTATTTGTTGGAACGACCACTTTTGGTAGTTATTCTGCCAAAGCGTTATATCTAAAATGGTACTGCAAACATGCTGTCTATAGCTTATTTTTTCTTTCTTTTGTTTTCATCTCCACGTCTTCAATATACAATCTAATCATGTCACAAAAGAGTACTGAATACCTAATTACATGTTAGGGGAGAAGAAGTCTGGGGTTATGACAGAAAGGAAACGGCAAAAGCATTTTTTAACATCTACCCTATCAATGATAAACACGTGTCGTTGAGAAATGAGTCACAAAAGTAAACAATGTGACATGATTCATATAAACAGTTTCAAATTATAACACCATTCTATCAATATATTATAAAGTATTATTAAACAAGCAAAAAGAAAAAGTTCAAAAAGTTAAGATGTTGGAAGACTGTAGAGTAGCCGGATTAGAGAGAGAGCAGTATGGAAGGTGATTAGATATGAGAAGCAGCATGGTGGTTTGTTAGTTTATAATGGATGTAGTGCTTGCTGAAGGCATAGTGCTACTACATAGGCGATTAATTACACTTCCCAGTCCTAGACATAGTCTACTTCTCCGTGCAGACTTTACCCTCTCCCACTACATCCCTTAATAATGCCCCTCTACTAATATACCCTCTTGAATTCCTTCCTTTACCATATCCTTAATCCATCTTCTTTCGTTCTCCACTCTCCATTTCCATGATTACCACCTCCAATGTCGTTCTCTTTCTTCCATCGCATGCCCAGGCAGGTTCCCAGATGTTCTCTACTATTCTCACACCCACATCATTTACCAGCTCTTTTCGTATCAGGAGACATTCTAGTATATTTGCTTATTGTGTCTCCCTATTTCAACAGTTTTAGCATTGGCTGATATTCTGCATTATTAACGCCATTTTATACTGTGCTAAGACATTTTATGAGCCTCTTCCCCAAACCCACTTCTACTACAAGTGCACTCAGTTGTAAAATATGCTTTTTTAATATTGAACGCCAATCACAACCCCCCCCCCCACCCCCCACCCGCACAGTGTTTTCTCCACTCATTCCATGAAGTTTCCTAGCAACGTGTAAATGCTTCAACATTTCCTTGTTCAGACCGCCTCTTGGATATTTGTACCCAAAATATAACGCTAAAACTTTCTATGAGAAATACATTAGTCTAATAAGTACCTCTGAATCTACAGAGATATACATAGGGCTTTGCGTATAAAAACTGTATAAAAATTGTCCACAGATTATTAAAAGCGTGCTGCTTCTCCATACTGTATAAAAGGTTTGTTGACATTTTGGTTTTGGTGATGCCATGCCTTCATACAAAACATATTATTTTAGTAACTAAAACTTGTTTACTCTAAACTTTTAGTATTATTGCATCTTTCAGTAATTTTCTTCTAGGAACTCCTGAATGCCATGCGGCAGGATACATTAATTTTTATTCTGCTTTGTTATGTAAGAACTACAAAACATTCAATAACATGAGCATGCAAATTAATGACAATATAAGACCCTTTTAATCTTTGGAGTTAATGCAAGGTTTCTGACAAGTGGCTTCTCTACTTCTTTGATTAATGAATGAATGAATAAAGCAACACCAGATCTATTCCTGCAGTGAACTATTTTCACTAAACATGGATGTCAGAAATGCAAAATAAATAAATAAATAATAAAGGTCTGTATCATTTATTCCCTCAAAATGGGAAGCGCAGAAAACAAATAATAAAATCGTTTTCAAACTGCATAGTAAAATCTGTTAGCAACCGCAGCGTGCTGTTACTTGTCCTTTGCCACAGTGTGCTGAAAGACAACGAGATGAGATTATATAAAGCCGGGGTACAGCCAGATACTTACAATCTTCTTCCATTTCATTCTTCTGTTTTGGTACCATGTTTTCACCTGTAATTGACTAAGACCCAAAGATTCTGCCAAGTCTATCCTGCAGAAAATTAGGAAAAAGTGTACATTAGTACGTGAACACATTTTATTTCTTACAGCTGTCATTTAATATTTCATAATTGCTCGGTTATGATAACCAGATTTAACAAATTACATAGCTTCATGTCGGGTGCTACACTGCTGCAATAAAACTGTTTTTTTTTTCTCGTTTTAGTTTGTACTGTCTAATGTTTTGTTAGAACGATGTTATTGCCTACAATTTATGCAATCCAGATCTCAGCAGGATTGTTTATCAATAATAACGCGTTGATGTAAAATAGTGGGTACTGTTCATTATCACAATTACTAAAATACTCTGTTCACTGGAAACTATTTAACTGCTCTTACTTGCCCAAGGTATAATCACTGCAGTTTCCCAAAACACTCTATGTGTGCGTGCGTGTTTGTGTGTAAATGTGCTGAATTATACTATATTATACAAAATGTAGCAAAATAATAAAAAGTAGTGTGTGCATCAAGAAATCCCATCCATCCTCCTCCAACTCACAAACGTATTCTTTCAATAAACATACCATTTCCATCGTTAATCTTGCTGTCGTTCCATATCAGTTAAGACAAATGCCGAGAACTAAACTAATCTACGCTATTATTTTAGAGGAATGCCCGTTATAACGGTTAACTCCAAACCATCAAACAAGTCCTACGTTTGGTCCACGTCCGTTTACGTAAGCTGACAAAGAAAGTAGCTCAAGGCAACAATAATACAAGGTTAAAAAGAAAATTACCCATAACACACACACCACACACACGTTAATGAAAGACGACTCTTTGGTCCTCTTCAAAAGGGACCTTGACGATTGTATGGGAGATAGGAAATTCACCCCGGGGATCACGTCAGTCGCCCTGCTAGACAGGGGTCCAGGGGAAGTAAGTGTGGGAAGAAATAGCCAGGGAATTGTTATGGCTAGACTTGTGTAGGCCCTAGGGCCGATAGCCTAGTACCAACATATGAACCCATGAACGACTAAACACAGAAGAAAAAAATCTTAATGGAAAAAATGGTTGTCAGTATATCCACGACTGTGCAACTTAGACTAGTAAGACGGCTAGTCCTCTTCTATACGAAATCTATTTTTGTTACCTGGATAAGCCAGTTGGACCATAACATACCATTTCAGCCACAATCTCTGCCATATTAAATTACAAATAACTGGAGACCCCCCCCCCCCCACACACACACACACACACACATACACACTGTCTGTCTGTGCGGTACCTGGTCCTACAAACACATTCTTTGAAAATCAACAACAGTGGATTATTACGGCTTAGACGACAATGAAAATGCACATTTTTCCAAATCCCAACACATTTTATGAATCCTTGCCAATTCTATCTAAGAAACGTGATGAGCACCAAAGACAATACTGGATGTTTTTTTAGTGAAATAAAGTAGTATACTTCTCACTTGCTCGTACCTGTCTGGCGTTGAAAGATATTTCTGTTTCTCAAATCGTTTTTCAAGACCCATCAACTGCAGTTCAGTGAACACTGTTCGACTTCTGCGACCTTTTTTTGCTTTGCAGCCTATAGGTTCGGATCCTGCTGCTTCCAATTTAGCTCGAAGGTGCATATCCAAGGGTAAGTGGTGCGCGCTGGAGCCATTCTGTAAGTTCGAACTTCCAGCCAGCAGAGCGGAACCAAGGGGTGAGCAGGAAATGGTCGGGCCGATAGGAAACTTGAAGAGTCCTGCGGCCGGATCTGGTTTCAGTACTAATAAAATACAAAGGGACATAAAAAACATTAGCAAACCGTGTCATACCAGTAACCATAGCTCACATCTGTCATGATTTTGCAGAATGCTCCTGATCTTGCCTCATTTGTTTGCTTAGTCTTTTGCTCTAAATGATTTGGACACATTGACTAACGCTGATGTGGAGCCCTGACCCATTTTAAAATTGGAAATGGGATTGATGACGACGTCAAATCATAAAATATTGGCTTTCTAGCAAATAAGTGAGGATTGCCCTAACTAAATACGGAGTTTCACATTTCATATCCCTCAGAAAACGCATGCTAATGCAAAACCCATTATTCTAGTAATTTTCTGTGTATTTAAGAGCAATACTTTAAAATTTGTGTCAGGTACAGGGCCTTTGCCTCCTTTTTCTTTGTCCCATATTATTGGTCTACACCGTGCATCAGCACACATAGCTCTCAACTCCTTAAGTCAAGAATCCAAAATAATGGGGGACTATGGCCCAAAATTCGAGACATAGCTGAAATAGTTCTCTGACTTGGAAGTTAGCAAAACAACTTGGCTTTCATCAACATTAACCTTTTGAACAATAACGAGGATGAAACTGTAATGTATGGCTGCATTGTCAGACTGCAATCCTCTGTGATTTATGAGGCACGGGGCAAACTATGAGGCAAGTCAGGGGCATTTAAGAAATATTCTGCCACCTTCAGACAGCCAAACACACACACGCTGTAAAATATTGTTAGCATTCATACGTTTCATTTTGTTTGAGTACTGTACCACTATAAGCTCGTCGTGCTTTAAACACACAATCTTCACTAATATTTTGCAATACGTTAATTTATAGGTATAAAATGCTTTAAACTTGAAAACGGTGAACCTTTATCTTAACATAAGTTTCTTATATGTCTATAATCAAGACAAAGTCCTCAGATCAGTAACATAATAACAATGGTACCATTGACTAAGAAATTAGGCAAAGGGAACTTGAATTAATATGAACTTTCTGGAGTAGTATGAGCCACAATTGGAGCTATATCTGAAAATCAAGGGCAATAGTGATGAATTTTATATGTGTGCCCATATCATAAACAGTAGGTGCTATAATTGCAGTCGGACAAAAGTTTGAAAACAATATTTTCTTCTTAAAACCATTCCTTATGGAAGCGCCTTTTACAGGCAGTGCAATGTGTAACAAGTACATGTTTCAAGACACAACAGAACTGAAGCAATACATTATTTACTTTTAAAAGTAAAGTCAAATAGCTCCATCTTGCTATTATATTTGAAATAACTGATAATTTCTTCCCTATTTTACATATACCATACGTTATTATGATTATACAGTCCCCTAAACTTTTCTCACTTTTGCTTCTTCCCTAGCCATACCCCACACTTACTAATAAACACTTAAGTTTCTATCTTCTGCTTCCCTCTCCTATAATTTCCTTCCTCTCACAACCCTGTACTATAATATATGTATACTAAGTACATTATAAAACGTTTACGATAATTTCGCGGCAAGTACGGTTTGCAAACCTTCAAAACATATAAATACAAAATAATAATTGTCTGGAACAACTGCATAAAATCTTGCCTTGGATAGTAAGTGTTAGCATGGTATGGGCATAGCAAATAGCATTCCCTTAAACTATGACGTGATGCAAGAAAATATTAGAAAGCCTTAAGAAAATGACACAAATAATCTGAAATATGCAATACACAAAATAAGTTTTTTGCTACTGTGTAATATCAGTATTATGGTCGTGATATTTTTGGATGTGGTTATTTTACATCGGCGCATTAGAGTTTACTTAACATTTTTAGTTTGTTGTATTGTTATCATTTAAAAATAAAGACGTAAGCACGCCCATGCTATCATAATTTCGCTCAAAGAGCGCAGCTTGCCTAAACATGCCATCAATAAAAGGATGGCAATTACACTATTAGCAGCTGTTGAATATTATTAATTTTTTGTTGTTGTTGGCTATTTAGGTTATAAGGTTGTACAATATGCTCTCAGAAATCAGCTGTGGAAAAACTACGCATACATCACAACCTATGTCTATTGCCTATATTTTAAAGTAGGTATTGTTATTTAATGTTTAATGCTGACATCAGGGTTGTACACATGACATGTCTACACTTCCAACTTCCCAACAATTAGTCAAAACAGAAATGGAATGGTTTAAACCAGCAGTAGTAAGGAGAGTATTACCAGGTGCTCCCCTATGAGTAGATGACGGCACCATTAACAGTGCATACAAGTTAATTTTCCCGAGCATCTTTCTGCAACATTATGGTTCTACAGAGACCAAATGGGGGTACCAAACTCTATAAACTAATGCCTGCAACATATAATCTATATACAACTTGCTCCGAGACATGAATATTCATTGGAGAAAAAAATGTGTTGTTGTATTGGGGGTTAACAGTGAACTATATCAACATTTTAAAGTGTCTAAATGTAGCATCTGGTGAGACTTTGACTTTATAAATGCAAGGTGCAGCACAGGCAACAACCTGAGGCTGCAAATATAAAATAGAAATTCCCGGCAACAGTCATAAACAGTTGTAGTTTAACTGAGAGAGAACTTTGAGCTAACTTCTCTAAAACTGCCTTGCAGCATTGACTTTGTTTTGTGCGTTTCAAAAGAAAAGTAAGCTACAAACGGCGTGCACCAGCCATAAATGAGGCATGCCTTACTGGAAAATGGCTTTGCAAGCATAGCTAGAGCTCCACCGTTTGCTTTGGAATGACTAAGTAATACGATGATCTTGTACTTAGCAAAATTACATGATTTGATAATATTTGTAATAAGACAAACACATGCATATTTGGGAAATAACTCTCACATAACAAAAGCGTTATTTGCTATCACCACAATGATGACCGCTAAAGTTAAAGCAAAGCAGGGATATTACATAACGGAAGCTATATTTGGTTTGCATGACTAATTCTGGAAGCGTGCGTCTTTAAACTAAGAGGGCCTGAACATTTTGGGTAGCAGTAACGAATGCCTCGGCTTGGATAACATCGCAGAATTGAGATGCATGACGCTTCTGCTGGAAGATAACCATAAAGTTATGCATACCACATAGTTTACGCGCACACATTGCTAGATGACTTATAAGCAGATAGGACAGGCAACTGTACATACCCAGGTGGCTGTGGTAAGGACGCCCCGAAAGCAGGGCCTGCACCCCAAACTTCAGGAATTCTCCAGTTGGCGCGGATACTTTGGGGTCTGGGGGATCGGTTAGAATCTCCTCAATCATAAAACTCCGGTATCTGTGAGATCTATGATCAGACAGAGCATCTGCAGGAAAATAATGAGCTCCCAGTTCTAAAGGATGGTGCATTGTGCAGTGCTGTGCGGAAATCAGACTTCCCAGACGTAAAATTGGTTGGAGGTTCAGCAGAAGGCAACGACACACGAAAGGGCCCCTGATCTAAACCAGCAATGCCTGCTTCAAATACTTGTATGCGTTTCTAGCTGCCTGTGCCATACTTCTTTCACATTTCATCCAAAATTAGATCGTGAAGTTCGATAAAACAAACATTTTCTTTGTTTTTGTAATAGCCAGTTTACCAAGACCTGGACGGTTCCAAGTATTAGGAAAGCGGTTATTTCCTTTTCGGCGATTTACCAAACAGTCTTCTAACCCTGTACGAAGGGAAAGCGAGAGGTTATTCCACTTCGTTCTCATGCGCGTCACCGAGCGCGCTAAAGCCCCGCCCCTTAGGTGGTGCCAACCACGGGGGAGGAGCTTACCCTGCACAGTAATCACTGACCAAGATTTTTTTCTGTCTCAAATAACTACTCTGGCCTGCTACTTACCTCCACTGCACAGAATAACGTACCACCGTTTAATATGCACAGGTGTGTGTGTGTGTGTGTGTGTGTATCTAGTTCAAGTGTAAGGTTCAAAAATGTTCTACAAACTGCTAACAGCGTCACAGGCATACTTTGGGAAAGATAGTCTTGCAAATATATGCCGTTATTGTTTCTTTTGTTACAATCATAGAACATATTTCAAGCACTATGCCCTTTTTCTTCCCTCCTGTAGAACTCCGCCTTTTTGCATTTCACAGGTAATGTACTCTAAACTGTAGCATACTTCTCAATCTCTTAGTTCAAGAACTCCAAATGCAAAAGTAAAGGGGGAGGAGAAAGGCCCAAAAGTTGGGACAGACTTTAAATATTGCTTTTATAAACTTAGAAAGTGGCTAGAATATTAGATTTTGCACTGGCGTGCATTTTCTGAAGCATATGACGTCTGATGCTCAAGTGTCTGTCATTATTTAGTGACTTCAGTCCTCAGTGATTTTCCAGAAAACCATGTATTTTAAAAGAAACAGACCAAAAAATATGAAGCAAAAATCTGGACAGTCTGTGAAAATCTGGACAACTGATTGGTATGAAATGCACTTTCCCCCATTGTTTTTGCAAATGTTGCTTTGTTGTTTCATTTTTTTCTTTTATTATTTATTGAATAATGTCATTTTCACTTTGTTTGGAGCACTGGGTTTGTGATGAGTGGTTTACACACACACACACACACACACACACACACACACACACACACAGCGCACGCGGGCGTCAGCCTTCTCCATGACGTCCAGTTTTCAAGATAACAACAAATAAGCATACATAAAAGCACATTTTTTAACAGTTAAGGATGTAGCTGGGCATATATAGTGTACTATGAGTAAACTTTAGTGAGCATCTATTGAAAATGTCAACATTCAAACAGCATTGAATGTTTAGAACTGTGTAAACAAATGCTTATAGTATATATACAAATAATACTTACGTAAAAAGAAAACACCTCTAAAATAGCTTTTATGGGTATAAATGGCAGCAGCTGAAAAAAGGGGCGTAGCATTTTGAGGGCTGAGTACATTTTTTAAATGACAGATTTGTGGTGGGGGCAGCAGCAACAGTAGGTCTGAGTACAAAAGGAAGATTTCTGGCAGGCTACACCCCTGTAAACAATATACTGATGTTTGAGAATTGCTGCCATCGGTTTCGTTGTTTTCATTATACGTGTTCTAATGTGCAACCTTTTCTTATAGTTAGAACAAGCACAAAATACCAACCCTTTCTGGTAAAGAAGGTCCAGTAAAGAAAACCGAATGCCGTTTTGGAGTCCCTCTGCCTCGCTGGATTATTATTATTTTTTTTATAGTTTGTAATTAATAAACATTTAGCACCCGTTGCGCCTTGGGCACAGCGAGCGACTCCTTATATTTTTATGAGTTGCTACACCTTCAACAAGTTGTAACTCTTCCGTTAGCTTCACCACATGTAAATCGCTTCTACCACCAGGAACTATGTCTAATATATTATGATTCGGTGTCAAAACTAGATCCTGACGAGACGGTACTTCCTTGAGGAAGGGGTATGCACTGTCCCTGATGTGCGAGCTCAAATGACTTTCGAAGGGCGCCTCTCAAAAGTTAGCTGTGTTCTTTCTAAATTTTGAAATATTAAAAAAAAGGTGTCGGGGCACAGTCAGTAAATACTGATAGCCATTACGATGGCATAGTTTTTCTTCAAAATAAATTTATTTCTAAGTTACTTTCTAAGTTACAATACCAGTATTTTAAAAAGTGTCCCTATTTTTTTTCCTTTGCTTCTAGTTGTGGGAAAGAAACAGCTCAATCATTTATCCCCGGTTTGGGCTTGGAATTTTACAATCCTCCTAAAATATACAAATACAAGTGTCTCTTATTATGTTGTAAGACGTTTTAGAGCTATTAATGCGTATAGATAGAAAGGTAGATCGATAGATAGATAGGTAGCTAGACAGACAGATGTATGAGGACGAAATGTCATACACTGGGGTATAAGGAGGCTTGCCTTATGTGGAGGGGGTGCTTTTATTTTAGATTTTAACGGGTCGCTTCTTCGCAGGCTCACTGTAGCGACCATTTGAAAACTGATCTCCTTTCCCAGTTTCGGAGTTCAATAACGAAACCTTTCAATATTACATTGTGCTCGCTCTGAAATGCACGATAAAAGGGTGACAACTCGAACTGCCAGCTTTGACTCTAGGTCCTTCGCCCTCAGTTTGTACTACAGCAATGTCTTCCCTAATCACCTACACGTCTCCTCTTGAGCAATTAGGAATCAATGCCACGCAAACTGCTTAAGTGGCCTTAAATCACTGTATCATTTCTGATGCCCATATTGAGGTCAGTAATATAGAAGATTTCTACTGAGGAGAAAATGTAACATTCAGTGATTTTCGAAGATAGGCACACACCTCTTAACACTGCATTAAACAGAATTATGCTTAATTACACTGACTTCTCTACGACTGGAAATTTAGTAAAATCATTTTGTAATAATATAATATGCAATGTTTTAGTACATTAGTACACAGGGAATATACTTTTTAATTTAGTCTAAAAATATAGCTGATAATTTAACAGATGTTTTATCATACCATTATTAAAGGCCATTGCGCACTTTTTAGTAAAGTCTGGGACAAAGATAGC
Organism: Protopterus annectens; assembly: GCF_019279795.1. Classification (NCBI taxonomy): domain Eukaryota; kingdom Metazoa; phylum Chordata; order Ceratodontiformes; family Protopteridae; genus Protopterus; species Protopterus annectens. The sequence continues at coordinate 1,571,367,689 of NC_056739.1, read as the reverse complement.
ACGGTAAGCCATTAGGAGTAAAAAAAAAACCTTCGTAATTTTTACAAATATTATGCTGACCTTTTTCCATTACAGGATTAAATTCTCAAAACTCTACTTCCAGAAACTTGAAACATTTCTATACAATATTATGTCGTTATGATAGGGAGAAAAACATGTACCCCACTTAGACACATCTTTTATTTGGCTAATCAAGCCTATTATCTGCATAAATGTTCAACTTGTATAGTGTAAATGAGGTAAACAGTGATTATTGCAACTTGTTGGTTTAATACAGACTAATACGAAACTGGAACGATGTTATAGCTTGAACATACTTATGTAAACCACATTTCAGTGCCTGCTCATCAGTAACAAAGAGCTGGTAGTTTTGAAAATAAAAACAATGCTGTAAAATACAAATATTTCTACAGAGAGACATAAAAGCTATTTAATTAATTAACTACATTAATATGTAGCTAATTATGGCTACACCTCTGTTCTAACAGTGACAGGAAAAGAAAGAGGTCATGAAAACATCTCTTTCAAAAAGTGTTCCACTTAATACAATTTGAGAAGATTTCCTTCTGTAGAAGCAGTGACTCCGAAATAAAAATCTTTGTACTTGTCAATGTCTTATATCCTTGTCATACAAATACTATGTTGACTGAATAATGAGACGGAAAAATGAATGAATGCATCAATGACAGATATTAAGACGTGCGAATTAATATCTAAACAATTTTAAATACTTGCAATTAGCCTTTTGTGTGGTTACAAGACGAATTAATCCAATAAATCAAAATGCCATTTTAGGATTTGAGGATATAAATTCCAGCATGGGATTGTAACCGTCCTTAAAGTTACAATTAATATTTTTTTTTCTCCTGGAAACTATTGTAAAGCTGCTTTTATGTCTCTCTGTAGAAATATTTGTATTTTACAGCATTGTTTTTTTGATTTATTTTGATTTATTGGATTAATTCGTCTTGTAACCACACAAAAGGCTAATTGCAAGTATTTAAAATTGTTTAGATATTAATTCGCACGTCTTAATATCTGTCATTGATGCATTCATTCATTTTTCCGTCTCATTATTCAGTCAACATAGTATTTGTATGACAAGGATATAAGACATTGACAAGTACAAAGATTTTTATTTCGGAGTCACTGCTTCTACAGAAGGAAATCTTCTCAAATTGTATTAAGTGGAACACTTTTTGAAAGAGCTGTTTTCATGACCTCTTTCTTTTCCTGTCAATGTTAGAACAGAGGTGTAGCCATAATTAATATTTTGCACTCATATCTCATGTTGTTGTCTCACTACTCACCTAACATTTAAGAATGGACTCACCCCTCAAAGTTTTACTGCACTACACCTCGGAAAGAGACAAGTTTATTGTCTATTGTTGCCACTTATAGCCACACAACTGCTATTTGTACAGATGTGCTCTTAAGCAGATAAGATTGTTTGATATAAATATATGTCGAAAAAATAGTTTAAGCAGTTTTAAATATTCTGTGCTCTTTAAACCACAATCTTTCGGACAGACGCTTAGGAAAACGTATATATACAGTTGCGTGTACTGTACTGAGTATGCCTAGCTACTCTTTTGATTTCGAAAGCATTCAAAGACCAGCGCAAGGAGTAATCACAGAATAATATTAAGTATGAGATACACTTCACGCAGTAATGTGTTCAACGATAACTTAAGGGAGAAAAATGTCAGGTCTATTAGGTTTGTTTGTAATATGTAGTCATTTGGAAGACTATGATGGAGTTTATACCTTATTATGAACATATAACTAGAGAGTATACTTAATATAACTGCATAGTTTTTAATCGGATAAGCCCACTGAACTAAACTCTTCAGGGAGGGAAGGAATCAAACCCTATTCAGTGCCAGTGGCCACACGAAGCAGCTCATTAACAGACCACTAGAGTTCACCGCTTTAGGAGAACGCACTGACTGCAGCTTTAATGATAATAATCCTTGTATTAATTGTGGCAAATATGCAACAGTCCTGAATTTGTAGACAAGCGTGCACAACACATAGTACTTTCTCCTGATGGAACAAAAACGAGGATACTTTTCTGCCAAAGACCTGTCTTCGACGAACAGGACTACCCATGACGCTTCATCATTATTTGCATATGTAGGAACAAAAAAGTTTGATTTCTGAATGAGGGAACGTGATAGAGGTGGGCGAACTGTCAGGTTGTACATTCTGGATGCTTGTTGTTGTTGGTAGCTTCAGTGCGCGCGCGTGTGACTGACAGAGTTAATACATTTATGTTGGATTCAGGAAAGGCACGGTGCGTGCATGTGTTGCGTATTGCTTTGCAGCAGACAGTGATTTTTCAAGAAATTAGATACTTTGACAGTCTGGCTAAACTATGACAGTAAGGGCCGCACCTTCAAACCTATGAATCTTACCCAAAAGAGCGCTGTGGCCAAATGTCCAACTCTGTAGAAGATAGAAAAGCAAACATGCTTAAATATTTTAATGAATGCATTGTGACATTTAGAAAATAGCTCAACGTATTTATTAATGTGAGGCAACAAGAAATCTTGTCAGGCGAATGACAAATATAACTTAGGGTTTCTTTGTAAGACGGCCTGCTTCCCCGACTGGCTGTTTAAATCATACATTAACTGAAGAACTATGCATGGCATTCTCCATACTGTTCATATTCTTCCACCCAGCCATACATCTCGGCTAACATTACAAATCATAGTAATGAATGATAATGTTATAGCAGAGGGTTAGAAAGACGACCGCTTTCTCATTTTCAGAGTATTAGGCTTTTGAAATACGAGACCACGTAAATAACATTAAGAAATATCTATACAGACCTAACCGAGTTATTTAACAATGTATGTACCCTTAAACAAAACTAGTCTAACTTTATGCATAAAACCAATAAGATTAGGAGGAACAAGGCAACATTTAAGGGCAAAAATCAGATGGCTATGCTTAAATAATAACTGCCAAGCGTTACAACACCGTTGTCTGTTAGCTACCATTTGTAATTAAGTAATTAATTAATTGATTAATTAATTCATTCATCAATTATTAATTCTGTAGGGGCACCTGTGTTTTTTTTACCTTTAATATTTCCAGCAGTTATTAAAGATTAGGCTAGTCTAAGTTTGGATACACATAGCTATATTGGGGGAACATGTCTCTACAAAGTCCAACAAGCATAAAAAAATAATGAACAGACGTCTGCGTGAGGAAACTTTTTTCTTTATTCTTTTTGGTTGTGATATGGGCAATTGCACTCCTCACCACGTTGGAGAATTGCACCACATGCCACCTGCTAAATATAATGTGCTAAAGTTGCCATCACCAGAAAGCAAGGAGATACTCACAAAAATCACATTTTTAAGGAAAAAGAACCTCTTACAAAGATTGTTCTTGCAAACCACTGACTAATCACAGTTTTAAAGAAACATTATCTATACAGAACAAAACTCTATTCTTGGTGAATAAAAGTATTTGGTTTTACTAGAAGACCAGGTATTTCCATATATCATTTTTCACAAAGCTTTGTAAACACATATTAATTTGCAGTATTAAATATTATTCTTCTGAGATACGTTATGCATATTCATTTACCAAAAATATGTATTTTAATACATACCAAATATCCCAAAATATCAATAAATAAAACAACCACTACAATTATTGTTTGTTTATTTATTTGCTTACTAGCATTTGTTTACTGGGAATATCTGATTGGGTTGAAAAATCCCTTTCAGCAAAGGCCAGAGGAGAAATATTCCATAAGGACTACAGATATATTACATATTCATCAGCTACTGCAAATACCTTTTCACTAACACTACAATAAAATCATTCTTTCTTTCTTTATTTAGTTAAGATATTTTCTGTTTACAAACATCTTCCTCTTCCACCAGGCTCTGCCTTTTATTTTTCATATAATAGTATGACAAATTATCTTTCTTCCAAACTGTCTACTCATTCAAATGCATCTTCTTTATTATAGTTTCATCCTTTGAATCCCCCAGCCATCTCCACCCCTCATTCATTCTTTTCTTTCAATGTCTCCATCCACTTGTCTCCTAGTAATATTTTGTTCTTACTAGCTTCAAAAACATCTCTCTCTTTGTTCAGTGTTTTCTCCTTGTTTCTGCTGTACTCAGCAAGGCAGAATTTCACAGAGAAAGAGGACATTTCATTGTAACCATATTCATGGATTCTTTGGGTTCTCCTGTCATTCACATAAAAGCTTCTTTAGTTTAGGACATAAACTATATGTCCACATTAACCTCCAGCTTGTCACAAAGTTCTCTAGCAGTTTCCATCCTCTTCTAGTTTTGCTAATGTTCGTTGCATCCAGAAATACTTACCTTTACCTTTAATCTGCTAGTCATAAACTGTCAAAAACTTTGAAGGGATACATTAGTTCTTTCTTTCAACTTTTACTAAATTTTTGTTTCCTGATGTGTAAATATCTTTTTCTCAAAAGTTTTATATATTTTACTAACCATGTGTCTTTTCAAGCCTGCTGTCAAAGTGCATTTAAATATATACATTTCTTTATTATTATTTCTCCTACTACTTTCCAGATATTTCCGCCATTATTCTTTCTATTTTATTCTCCCTTGATTTTCCATCCCCATCTGAAATACATAGAGCAATTCCAATGTTTTCTCATTGTCTTTTCTGAAAAAAGTGACACAAATATTACCTCGCTGACTACCCCAAATATGATACTCGCATTACCTAATCTGTGTAGCCAGCATTCATTGATACATAAGAAAGTTCATAAATGAAAAGGTGATGTTCGAGCTAAGAGAACATCGAGGAATACTGATTCCACCAAATCTGGAACATATACCTTATCACCAGCCCATAAATCAAGATTACACTTGAAATTATTCAGATTATTTGACATCCTAACCTATGCTGGTAGTTTGTTCCACAATGAAAGTATGGATATACAGGAATGTCTAAGTCTAGTTCTGACTGGATTGCATGTAATTTTAAGTTGTTATTTCTAAGAGATGCCAAACTTTGATATAAGTTAATATTTAACACTGCTTGTAGTGAAGTATCATGAACTGCCCTATATGCTAATATCAGTTTACATCTGATATATTAATAATGATGGCTGTATAATGTTAAGAATTTACAATAGTCCGGTTTATTCAGGTTAGAGATAGATGACAATATTTTTTGTAAACCTTCTATATGCTCTTTCCAAATTCATTATCTCGCCTTCAGTTTAAATACAAACGTAAATGTTGCATTTGAGAGATGCCTTATTTAAGTTTTGTATAATGCTACCAGACAGCCACTGTCCTTAGTAACAAGATTTTTAACATCATCCCAAGTTATTTCATGACTTTGTTTCTTAAAACATCAACATGTTTTTCAAAGAAGTTTTTTTCTGATGAGTTCACCAAGGCCCTTAGAGTCAACTTCCTTTAAACTTACTGTCTTTAAGTAGATTTGGTATTTGATATTAGACTTTTACCAATAAATACAGTAAAATACAATAAAAATACAATAATACATTAATAATAATATTAAAATACAGTACACCGCACATGTCTGTGTTAATGTTAGGGCCAATAGAGCCTGCCCAAGATGTTAATTCTAGCATATAAGCATTAATCATCTTTGTGTCAACTTCATTAGAGATAATAAACCCTAGTTTAAGGTTGTATGCATTTTTACTAATCCATCACTGTTTATAGAGTGTTGTACAGCAGCACAAACACACTGTTGAATAAAATGGGACCCATTACTGATCCCTGGGGGATACCAACTGACTGTGTTTTTCCATGTAGCCACATTGTAACCCACTGTACAATACATGGATTAATACCTGCATACGCCAGTGCTCTATATATAACTGTAGGAGACAAAGAACTGAAGGCTGCAGTCATGTCAACATAATTTACATTAGGTGTCAGACCTTCATTTGAGGCTAAGGAAATCTGTTCATAAAATTCAATCAGATTTGTTAGGGTTGATTTACTTTTACTAAATCCACACAGAAATAAGTCTTACAATTCCAGATTGTTGCATTGATTTGTGTTATCTACTATACAACACTCAAAGCATTTACCAAGAATAGAAGTTAGACTTCTAAGTCAGTATTTGTGAACCACATCTGTATTTCCTTTGTTGTAAATCGAGGTAATGTGGGAGATTTTCCAAGAATTTGGCACAGTTATCAAATAAAGTAATGTTAAAAATGGGTTTTAGCATAGGTACAGTTGTTCTTGCTATGTTATGTTGCAAAATTGCTGTATGTCCCATTGGTGTTGCCTTTTTCATACCAGAGGGTGCTAATCATACTCTTAGTCATAATAATTGGATTATCGGTATGATTCGAGATATGTCAGCTTACTTTTACCCCTTTGAAAGAGACATGGTTACCATCAGTGTTTATAAAGTACTGATTAAATCCATTTGCAATTTTCCTATAATCATGACTCATAGATGGATTCACTTTCAGTGAGCTGATCAGATACTGTTGTCTAATGTTTCTATTAAATATTTACAAAAAGTTTTCAAATTAACTTTATCATGAGATAGCTTCTTCTCATACTATGACATGTAGTTAGTAATTTGTGATTTCAAAGCCTTACTGATATTATATAATCTCCTTTTGATGGATATTTTTTAAAATGTTTTAAATAATTGCTTATTCATTTTATATAATCTTTGAAGATCACAATTCTACCAACAGAGCATTTTGTTCCTAGCTCCTGTTTGTTTGTTGGAGACAGTGTGCTCCACACTGATCTTCAAAAGATCTTCCAAAGCTACATAGACAAATAGTTTTTCCTCTCCTGCCATAGCATCTATCCATGCAACACTAACTAGCAATTTTGTAAGGTAGAACAATTGGTCTTATTGTAGTTACATTTTTTGTATCTAAGTTCATTCAAGGATAGATTAGATATCTCAAATTCAGAGGCATTATTGTCCAATGTACCTAATGGGGGAAAACTGAGACACTATGAAATGTTCATTATAATCGCTGCTGCAGTAGCCTTAGCTGCATGCGTTATATATTGCCAAGGATATAACAGTCAGCCAGTCTTCTAAAGCCTTGAGCTCCTTCCACATGCATCCAGACTGATGGTTATATCAGCTGCTAAGTACAGAAAATCAGTAGCCTGGACATCATATGCTTCAGTACTTTCTTGCCACTCTTAGAGAGCTTTCCTCTTGTGGGCTTCAGAGGATCACCAATTGGCTTACAGTCATCCATTGCTGAGCAGATAAGTTCCCTCTGAGGGAAACCTTCTACAATCTTTTATTTTTTTCAATGAACTGGACTGATTTCCACAAGAAAATAGGTATTTTATGGTGTTTAGTATGTTTTATGGGAGTGTTGAGAGACCAGCTGGTCTAACAGTCTATTTTACTTTGTTTGTTAACTTTTTACTGTTTATGCTTATTTTGTGGGGCTTACTTTTATATTGTGAGCAAGTGTGTTTTGGGAGTGTGATTGTGTATTTTGTTTGTGAACACTTACCTTTCACCAATTAGTTCTTTCTGTGCTAGCCAGGAATCAGTCCCCATTTTCAGCAGAACCATGAACAGCAAACTGGTCCCATGGTTATAGCTTTCTCCAGTACCAAGAAAAAGAAAACTTGCAAGGAGCTCTTGCCAACATAGTAGACTCAGTATGTTCATCAGCAGCTGGTGGATGACTGTTTTTTTTTCCTCAGGTCCCTATGGTGTAGCCTCTTTAACTACCATGGACTGAGTCTTAGCCACACCCCCTGCAGCTGTTATCAGGTGACCCCACCAGGCATGGGAGAGACACTCTTCTTAGTCTTAGAAGAGGGAGTGGCGAGTGCATCCCAGGGTATCTAGGCTAAGAGACCTGGACCCATGGGTAAAGTGCTATCCATGAGCCAATCCCCTTCTAGGGATGCCGCTACTTAAAAGGGACAAAATGAAATATCTTTCTTCCCTAAACACTATTTTTGTAAGTAAGGAAGAGTTTATTGAATTGGCTTAAGGTTTATTGCAAGCTTTAAAGCCCCCAAAAGACTGATAATTATTGTTGTGGAAAAAACTAGACATTTCCATAGTTTGTGAGGATTCCCTGTCTAATGATGAGTAAAATGATTTGGAAAGGGCACATTCTAGTTTTTCTTCTCAAGTACTTGATTCTGTCATCTGAGGAAGGTGTTTCCTCAGAACTTCCTATGGAGGAATTCTTTTTTTTTTCTGAGAATATTTCTAAAATTAGTAAGGTGTTTTGGTTTATTTATCCAAATACATAGGTATTCACATTCTTTGATGGGAATGGACCCCATTCTTGAGTCAGGGCCTAACTAAAGTTCATGAAATCAGTTTTGCTTCAGTCTTTGACCTTTGATTAGAGTGCTCTTCTCAGTACCCACAATGTACACAGAAATGCCTTCTTTTGCACTTCATGAATGGTTACATTTATGGCCAGCATATCTAAATATTTTTGAAGATTGTTTTTATTAGCCCAATTGCTCCCATTGCATCTGGGACTATCTGCATATCTGTATTCCACTTTGCTCCTGTTACTGCTTGTAAGTCTTAATATTTTGCTGTAGTTGCTGGGTGTAGCAATTTTAATAAACTAAGCTATTTCTGTTATTTTTTCTTGAACTAAAATATCTGGTTGGTTACTTCTCTCCTCTTAGCTGCTGGTATGGGATGCCTCCCCCACAATCATTACTTTGTCATTTTCAATAATCCACTGCAGTTCATGTTTCCAAGGTCTGTCAGCTGCATTATGTTGCAATGCTTACACAGTCTCCAGTGTAACAACCTTGCCACATTGTTATGTCTTTCAGTATACAAATCTCCAGTTATAAGTGTATCACAGCCTGCAACAAGGTGTGCAACTGTTTCTAGTTGTGTACTACAAGGCCTACATTTGTTTGCATTTCCTACCTTTTCTATAGATTTCATGCACCAATATTGACTTTTCATCTTTTGGTTTAAATTCACCTTGTTGGAGCCATTCATACATTCATACATAAACTCTTGATCAACATGCATTTATCCAAGTAGATCTCTATACTTCTTGCTGTAAATGTCATCTTTCCATTTATCTTTTTCTTTTTTCCTGATCTTGTTCATTGTATTCTTTCTTTTGCTGTTTTGCACTTTCTGTTGCCACCTGTTTTTTATTCACATTTGTTTGGATTTCAGTGGCTGCTTGTTTCCTAAAGCTTTCTGCTAACTTAAGCAAATAGGTCACCTTAGAATTATTTTGTTCATTTTTTAAAACTTTCAATAAGTTTGAATCTGAAGATTCACTAAATATGTATGCAGTCCCACAATCATCATCCTATATGTAAAGTCAGCTTCAAGGAGGACTATGCCTCATTAAAGCCAAGGGATATGTTGTTGTTGTCTTTCTGCTTTTCCTGATTAGGGATCGCCACAGCAGAACTCCGGTCCGCTAATGATTGGCAGTAGATTTTTACAAACGTCAAGGTGCCAGCTCGATGTTCAACCTTCAACGAAGGCACACCCATTTACGCATGTCTTTCGAACACCCACCCAACTGTGGGGAGGACATGCAGACTCCACACAGAAGGCACTCCCCACACTCCAGCCGAGAATCGAACGGGAGAACCTCTTGCTGTGAGGCAACAACACTACCGCTGCACCACCGCAGAAGTGTAAAGCCAAGGGATATGTAATCTTGGCAAATATTGGTTCTCGTGTATCATTTGCTGTGCATGAAGAGACTTTTTTGTTTTTCTGTCAAGGATGTCCTTGACTCTATTTCTGGCCAGTTGATTACCACAAAGCTGTACAGGAGGTGCAAGTTGATTTATAGCTTGAATTTTATTCTACATGTCAAGCAGGTTTTCAATACTAATTTTAGTCTTCTAAAATATTCCTTACTGAGACTTTGCCTTATTTGTCCATGCTGTATTGAAGCTCTTTTGTCTGTTCCAAGATATCTGCATACTCCTTCTTGTTCCAAATCTTTTATATAACATTCCTCCTCAAGTTTTACATTTTCTAGATTTTTCAGTTTTCCTCTTTTTAATGTTACTTTTGAACATTTATCAAGACAAAATGAAATTCCAATGTCATCTGAGAAAGAATTAACAACTTTATTCCGTTCTTCCAAGTGTTTATCTGATGAACTATACAATTTTAGATCATCCACAAAAGCATATAAGATATGTTTTGAACTGTACATTTTCTTGGAGTCAGATTGAATCTATGACCTAGACTATTAAGTAAACAGATTGACAAAATGACAACAAGAGAAAACAGTAACGGTGACAAAGAATCACTGTGGAATAGCATTTTGTGCTTATTCTGTGGTTCACCTGCAAAATGGTTTGCCACTTCTTCATAGAAACTGCAATAACATTTACCAATGTGTGATGGATCTTGTCCACTTGTAAGCATTCTAAAATCCATGAGTGAGGAATATTATCTAATCCTTTTTTATACTCTGTCTGTGCCACACTGAGATTCCTGTTCTTTTTAGAGATCTCCTCTATGATGATCCTTTATTCCATATCAATATCTTTTATTCACCTTCTGTTCTAAGGCCACAATTGAATTTTTATCTGAATGACTGTATACTCTATCTGCATCAACTCCTGTGTATAACTTGTATGTTGTTGGGGGACAGTAGCTTTTAGGGTGATTCACAGGTTCATTTTTAAGTATGAGTATGGTTTTCCCTATTGTAAGCCAGTTTGGAGTAATTTCAGGGTATACATAAACATTAGGTTTTACTCAGAGCTGAACCACAGTGTAAAGATTTTAATTCCTTTAACCAAATATTTGGTATAGCATCTGGACCAGGCATTTTCCAGCTGAGAGCCTTTTTTAAATTTATCTCAATCCCAGTAGCAGTTACTTAATTCCAATCCATATCTTCTGTAACAGAATTTCTTAATTGTTCTTTTACACTTTTTATCCACTCACCCTCGTTGTGTCAAGATTTCATTTGCAACAGTCTTATATTCTACCAGCTTTGAAAAAAATATTCAGTTTATTACAAGCTGAATTTCCACAACCTGCTGCAATTTCTCCCCTCTTGCCATCTTTGAAGGATGTTTTTGACATCACCTGCAATATGTCTGACAGTCAACCTGCACCCCTAAGAAGGCACACAGGCAGACTTTATAAAGTTCCTCAGTCTTACAAATATTTGGGTTTTTTTCATCCCAGATCTGATCCTGCAGCTACTTCTGCATCAAGTCCTGCTACAACAAAAATGTTTTTTTTTTGTGTCTTTCAGCTTTTCCAGGTTGGGGTCACCACAGTGGAACTCTGGTCTGCTAATGATTGGCAGTGGATTTTTATGGTGCCGAGTTGCCAGCCCGACTCCCAACCTTCAAGGAAGGCACACCCATTCACGCACCTACCTACATGTTTTTAAATGTCACTCGACCACGGGGAGGACATGCAGACTCTGCACAAAAGGAACTCCAGCCGAGAATTGAATGGGGGAACCTCTTGCCGTGAGGTGACAACACTAACCACTGCACCACCGCGGCATTGCTACAACAAAAATGTAGTTAATGCTAATCCCTCTCACTCTGATAAGGGTGGGGAAGCTTTTGGTAGATTTGGGAAGAGGATTTATTCTTCTGCCACTTCAGCCTTTAAAATTCAAAATCATCATTGGTGGCGCAGTGGTGCAGCAGTTAATGCTGTCGCCTCACAGCAAGAGGTTCTCCGGTTTGATTCTCAGCTGGGGTGCCTTCTGTGTGGAGTCTGCATGTTCTCCCTGCATTCTCGTGGGTTTTCTCTGGGTACTCCAGTTTCCTCCGACATGCTTCTGGAGCATTTCTCCCCAGGCCTCTACTGAAAACAGGATCTGTGGAACCTAGTCGGACTTTCCCGGTCAACAAATGTAAAATAAATAATAAAATCAGGCTCACATGTTGACATATCTGTTGGTTTCTTGAACTTTACAGATAGTAAGTTCTCCTTTAATTCTTTAATTTCTTCTGTATCCCAAGTAACTAAACATTCCCTAAAATGTTTGTATGACTGTACCGACTGTGTCCACAGCACCAGCTTCTGTCATGAAGTTTTCTGAAGATATTAAATCGAAATTTTTAGTTTCTCCCTGGAGTAAAGACATTTTGTTTGGTCCTTCTATACTTAGGTACTCAAACAGTTTAATGAAAGAGGGAAAATTGATCCAGAGGATCACTCAGATATCTCAGTCATACTTCTCCAGGTTTGCTACAACATTTGCTCCAAACTCAGGTTTCTTTAACAAAAAGCAAAATAAAGAGCTCCAGCATGGATGGTGCAGTGGTGCCGTGGTAGCCTTGTCATCTTACAGCAAGAGGTTCTCTGGTTTGATTCTGGGCTGGGGTGCCTTCTGTGTGGAGTCTGTATGTCCTCCCTGCATTTGTGTGGGTTTCCTCTGGGTGCTCTGGTTTCCTCCCACATTGCAAAGACATGCATCTGAAGCATTTTCCCTGGGCCTCCACTGAAAATTGGCTTTATTCCAAGTTGGACTTTCCTGGTTACTAAATAAACAGACCTCTAGCAAGCAGACATACAAGAAAGAGTGTCAAGGAGATTCAAAGAAAAAAGAGGGAACCTTCCAGTAAAATGGACAGTCCAATAATAGAGAATGTTTATTTCAAAATTTCTTTCCTCCTCCTCCCCACCTTCTCACTTAATTAAACATGCCAGAGAGCCCAGTTCTTCACTTTCATTTTTGGCATTAGATTGTTTCAGATAAATAGGTCCTAAACATTATTCAAGAGGGTTACAAATGACAGTGAGAAAGGCTCCCTCATTTTCAAGGGATTCCCTCTCATCTTTCACATCAGACTTGTCTGTCTCCTCAGTCATCAACCAAATGCTTTCTGTAGGAGTTATAGTGCCAGTTCCTCCAGATCTAAGGGGGGGGGGGGGTTTACTCAAGAATTTTTCTGGTGCACAAGAAGGACCCATCTAGGAGATCAGTTCCCAATCTGTCATTTCTCAACCAATTTGTGAAAGTTTCAAAGTTCAAAATCGTGTCTACAAACCTTATTACCTCTTATTCATCCTCTGAGTCAGTTGGCAACTGTAGTCTTGAAAGATGCTTATCATCACATCCGTACTGTCGCTGATTTACAAAGTCTTCTAAGGTTTTCTGTGTTTGCGTTGCACACTTCCAGTTCTCTCTACTACTCTTTGGGTTATCTGCTGCTTCTAGGGTGTTCGCAAAGTGTCTAGCTCTTTTGATATCCCATTGCACACTATAGGGTATTCACAATTTCCTTATTAAGGTGACTTATTTTTCTTTGCAGAGTATTTCTCCAAACAGTCAGGAATCCCTTACATGAGTAAGAAACTTCTCTATTAATCTAGACTTTCAGGCCGGCACTCAAAAATCCTCCTTGATTAATTGTCACCGGATTGTATTCCTAGGCTGTACCTCCATGTAAAAGGTATTTCTTCCTCAGAAAAAAAGTATACCTGTACCGCAATTTATGATGACTGTAAGAGAACACCTGAGGATATTAAGGATTATAGCTTTTGTGATTCTCATGATTCCTTTTGCTAAATTACATATGAGAAAAATTCAGTAGTTCCTGAAAACAGTATGACCCCACCATCTTCGCTTCCTGACATTTCAGATTTCAGTATAAACTTTGTGAAAAAAAAAGAGTTGCTTTGGTGAGGATACCAGATAGCCTTTAATCTAGGTAGTGCCTTCTCTCTGAATACCCTTGTTTAATCTGTAACAATAGATGCATTGGATTGTGCATGGGGAGCTGTGCCTATGGGGGTAAAAGTGTAGGGTCTAAGGAACAAACAGGACAGGCCAAAGCACATCAGTGTAAAAAAGATGATAGCTGCTATTCATGCTGTCAATTATCTTCATCATCTCCATTATCTCTGGTCTCCAGGACCACATTAAGTGATTACAGACAGCACTATAGCCATATGGTACATAAGCAAATGTATATGTGTGTGTGTGTGTGGGGGGGGGGGGGGTACCAGATTTTACTCCCTGTGCAAGCTGGCTATGGTAGCTTGGGAGGTAGCACTTTATTACAGTTTAAGTCTCCAAGCTTCTTATGTTCTGTCAGAGCAAAATGGTGCGGCCTACAGCTGAGTAAGACAAGGACTGATTCTCACAAATGGAAAGTGAACAAAGGTGTTTTCCAGGAATTGATCCACTTGTGGGCAATTGCTCGAGTAGATCTGTTTGCCTCATTTTAAAGAAGACAAGTGAAAAAATCTTCTCCAGGATTCCTTGCAATCAGGCCTGGAAAATATATATCTTTTTATTCCCTTAAACAGGAATGTTCCTGTATGTATTTCCACTCTTTTCACTGATATCCAGGGTCATTCTGAAGAATCGGAAGAATTCCACAAAAAATTACTGTAGTAACTCCATTCTGGTCTAAGCAACCATGACTCTTCCCTTCTTATGGGGTTGGCCAAAGACAATTACTACAAGTTTCCTCACACAGTGGATCTACTCACCCAAGGCAAGGGGTGTTTGATACATCACAACCCCAAACAACTACAACAGATTCTGATGAACCACAAACTCCAGACCAGTCTCAGTGCAATTCTGTAGAATATTTAATAAAACAAATCCAAGAAACTTGTTTTCTCTAGCGCCTCGGCTTAATATGCCTTTATCAGAGTATACATTCAAATAATCACAACCCCCCCATTTTATACACACTAAATTACCGCATTACATTATTAAACAATTAAAAATAAATCAATTATCTACTACTACAGAAGGTGAATGTAATGGGGAAGAATTTCCAGTACTTCCTAAACCAGGGAATGGTAACTACACACATTTATTTCATGGGGTACAAGAGAATCGGAAGCAGGGTTGGAATGGACAGGGATATCACAAGGACAACAACACATACCAGCAGACATTCAAATGCAGTAAATGGGACTGATTTACATGTTTTGTCATCACTTGATTGTGAGTATGTGGTTAATTTATCAAATTATACACTGTCAAATTGTGAGGTGGCCACGGTGGTGCAGCGGTTAGAGTTGCCACCTCACAGCAAGAGGTTCTCTGGTTCAATTCTCAGCTAGGCTGCCTTCTTTGCAGAGTCTGCATGTCCTCCCTGTGGTCACATGGGTTTGTTACAGGTGCTCCGGTTTCCTCCCACATCCCAAAGACATGCAGTAGGTGGATTGGACACTCTAAAATTGGCCCTATGTGTGAGTGTGTGCATGTGTGTACCTTCTGTGGAAGGTTGGGCGCCAGGTTGGCAACTCAATACTGTAAAAACTCCACTGCCAATCATGAGTGGACAGATGATCCGCTGTGGTGACCCCTAACCAGGAAAAGCTAGAAGAAGAAGATACACTGTTGAATTGTGAGTTGAATGTTTTGGATAAAGGTTTGAAATTTGTACCGACAATGTTACCAAGACTTCATGAACTTAAAGGGGACATTTTCAGTTTTTGTCAAAAATTGAATTTAATGGACTACTATAGAGAAAATGATATAGAAAATATACTATGTAAAAACAGCATAGATGAAGAATCTATTAGTAGTAATGAAAGTTTTTATTCCTGCCATTCAGATGAAATTGTGAATGCTTATTGTCAGTTAAATATAGAGGGTGTCAAAGTGAAAAGTGAATTTATGCCTCCACAAAGAAATGAAAATACTAAGCACTTTGGCATAACAATTACTTATAACATTGAAAAGGAGTTTTATTCATATTTAAAAAATAAAAAGAATGTAAAATATAATATGAATAAAAAAGATTGGGAATGTCTCAAAGAATTAAGCCAAAATAGGGAATTAATATTCAAGCCAGCTGATAAATGTGGCAAATTAGTTATCTTAAACTATGTACAATATTTAACAATGTGCTATTCACATTTAAATAATGAGCACATTTATAAAAAAAGTGGAAAAAGAGGAATATAGGCAAGCAGAAAATGAATACAATGATTTAATAAATAAAGGACATAGACTTTATTATTTTACATTTAAAGATGTACAGCAGAAATTTAAGATAAAAAATCCTAGTATGGCACAATTTTACTGTGTTCCTAAAATACATAAAGATCTAATGAATCCACCGGGATGTCTTACAGTGTCAGCATGTGGGTATTTTTCTTATAATCTAGCTTGATTTTTGCATGAATTCCTTCTACCCACAGTGAAAAAATTGCCCTCTTACATCAGGGATGTGTTTGATTTGTTGGACAAAGTTAAGGATATTACATGGGAAAAGGATATGTTTTTCCTGGTAATTGATGTGGTAAGTTTATATACCAATATTAAACATCATGATGGAATAAAAGCTGTTAAGTACTACTTGGGGGAAACTCCAGCAGTAGAGTATATAACAGATTTGATTCTGATGTGTCTTAATAATAACATATTTGAATTTAATGGAAATTTATATAAGCAGTTACAAGGAAGTGGGCAGCTTTTGCTCCAAGTTATGCAAACATTTTTATGGGCTATTTTAAAAGTCACTATATTTATAGAAATACATTTTTTTAATAAATATGTACATAGATATTTTTGATTTATTGATGATCTGATATTTATATGTAAAGGTGGACAAGATCAAGTTAATAGGTTTATAGATGAATTGCATGAAAATGAAGTTGAAATGAAATTTGATGGTTTACAAATGGGTGAGGAAGTCAGTTATTTGGATGTAACCCTAAAGGGAAGAGAGGGATTATGTATTAATACTAGCATCCATAGGAAGTCTAAAGAAACTAATTTTATTTTACATGGAGAAAGTTTCCACCCAGCACATACTGTTAAATCAATCCCTTATGGTGAATTTTTAAGGGTAAAAAGGTTATGTAGCGACCCGATATAGGCAAAGAAGGAATTAAATGAAAGTTATAAAAAAATTTGTAGAAGAGGTTATAAGGAAGCTGATGTAATGAAAAGTTTGGATAAGGTTACAAAAAATAAAGGGAATAGAAACAGCTATGGGAGAAATAATTATGAAAAAGAGCATATTTACTTCACCTCAACTTATTCTGCAATGTCACAAGAGGTAATGGAACAAGTTAAATATTTTTGGAATGTAGTGAGAAGAGAGGTGGATGTTTTACACTGTAAACACGTATGATTTTCCTTCAGAAGAGGGAGAAGCTTAAAAGATTATTTAGTACACAGTAAATTTAAAATGCCATATATGACAATGAATAAACAAATAGACAGGCAGGGTACTTTAATATGTGGACAGTGTAGTGTGTGTAAATATGTAGTGAAAGAATTTGAAAGTATAAATGGAATAATATTTCAAACTAATTGAACGTTTAATTGCAATACAGAAGAGGTGGTTTATGGGCTAAAATGTCCGTGTGATAAATTTTATGTAGGAGAAACAAAAAGGCAGTTCTCCTTCAGGCTAAAAGAACATGTAAGAGACATAAAAAATAATAAGCAAACAAGCCCTATAGCAGTGCACTTTAATGAATGTCATAATGGTAACCCATTAGGGTTAGAAGCAACAGTTTTAGACAGGGTAGAAATCAATTTGTATATGAGCAAACAACAAAGGAAATGTTGATTAAGAAAAAAAGAAGCTGTTATGATTTTAAAGTTCAAAACAATGAACAATCAAGAATGTATATGGAAAAGTGTGCTATAATGCAGTACTGTGTGTTTTAATGGATAATTGATTTATTTTTAATTGTTTAATAATGTAATGGGGTAATTTAGTGTGTATAAAATGGGGGGGGGTTGTGATTATTTGAATGTAAACTCTGATAAAGGCGTATTAAGCCGAGGTGCTAGAGAAAACAAGTTTCTTGGATTTGTTTTATTAAATATTCTACAGAATTGCACCAAGACTGGTCTGGAGTTTGTGGTTCATCATATTTTCTTTTTCCAGAAGTGGTTTACATAACTACAACAGATTCCCTTAGATGGTTCAGTTTTGATACCTTTTAGGCACATTTTGTTCTGGGGATGTGCAGCGGTTGTTAAAGGAGGCAAAGAAATCTGTTATTTAGAAATCTTATATTGGTAAATAGAAAATATTTGCTAGTTGGTGCCACACTAAGACCAGAACACAATTCAGGGTTTCTGTACCTCTGTTTTTTTAATATTTTTGTGAGTTATTAATCTGTTGCCTTTCATATTCCTCCATTAGGGTTCATCTCTCAGCCATTTCAGCATGTCTGCCCATGGATCCTCCCCTTTCATCACAGTCTTTGGTCAAGCTATTCTTGAAAGAGGTTTTACATATGCATCCACTTAGAAAACAGGTGTTACCTACCTGTGACCTTACCTCAGTGTTGGAGAAATTAGTTTTACATCCTTTTGAACCTGCTCAACATGTTGATTTATGGTTCATCTCTTGGGCGACAGTGTTTCTGATTGCTCTGACATCTGCAAGAAGAGTATCTTAGCTGTAGGCTGTTATGGTGACTCAGCTTTATTTGGTGTTTCATAAGGACATGGTTTCTTGAGAACAAATCCCTCATTTATACCTAAAGTGGTTTCAGCATTTATATTAAGCCAAATCATCCATCTCCCTGTATTCTTTCTAGAAAATAAAAGCCAGATAGAAAGACGTCTTTATACTCAAGAAGTGCAAAGGCAGCTCAGAAATTACTTTAAATACAAAACTTTTCAGGAAAGTGGAACAGCTACTTATTTTCAATTAAGGAGAAAAAACAGAGCAACCCACGTCAAAATAGACCTCTTCCAGATGATTGCTCTTTGTTATTTCCTTTTGTTATCCCTGCAATAATAAGACACTTCCAGGTAGGGTCAAGGCTCAGTCTATGAGTGCCTTGGCTTCTTTTATGGCTTTTTGGAAAGAGGCAGACTCTAGAAGCAGTTTAGAGGCAGATACTTGGTCCTCTGTACATGCTTTTACAAAGCATTACAAACTAGATTCCTTTTTCAGGTCCAGAACAAGCTTTGCTAGGACTATTCTCCAGGGGCTCCTGGAGCGTCATCCTTTCTCCTGCCAAACCTAAGAAGCTTTAGTATTCTCCCCATACAGCTAAGGCTTCTGCCGAATGGATTATGATGAACATAGTACAGTTGTGTAAGTTTTAACTTACCATAAAAGTAGATGTTCAGATATATCACTGCCACAGTAGCCTCCCCCTCTCTCCACCCCATCTTTTTGTGCTATGTTTATAACAGGTCAAGGATTTGTATCAGGACCATAGCCTTCCTTTTTTCTGTTTGTAAGAAAGTCCTAAAGTTTTGTTATCCAGGCTGCCGTTTTTGTCCACTTAGGAGCTCATGCAACCAGCAGGCTGGGAGCATGTGGAAGGAGCCAAGGCTTTGGAAGACTGCCCAGCTATTATATCCTTAGCAGGATATAATCCATACAGCTAAGGTTACTGCAGCAGTGATTTATTCAAATATCTACTGTTATGGTAAATTTACTTCCACGGTTGAACTTTGTCCATCACCAGCCTGTCCATGCCCTGTTATGCTTGCTTGCTTTTATGTGGATAACTTTAGACCATCTTTTGTAAATGGCTATTATGATGGGGCATAGTTATTTGGACCCAAAGTTAAAGAAAAAGCACAAAAGAGTGAACCAGAAGGCAAGAGTTTGTCTAATTCAGAGTCAGTTTTCATCCCCTGCAGGGTATTTTTTCAAGGAACCTGAACGGTAACAAAGGTCTCTAATTTAGGAAATTCCTTTGCTTCCTCTTCAGACAGACCCTCCAGATTAGACAGGGTCCCTTTAACAGACCCCTCCCTACAAGTAAAAGAGATGCACAACATCAGAGATTTAGGGGGCTTTTGTCCAGAAATCCCTCCCAAATTCCTTCTGGGATTGCCTAAGTTTTCCACTCCAAAGGCAGTTGGGGATAGACAATCTCTTCAGCTAGATGCTTGGTTAGCCATCATACAAGCCAAGTGGGTAAAAAACATTGTATCAAAAGACTTCATCATCCCTTTTATGTAGACTCTTAGACAAACATCAGAGCATCACCCGGACGTGTCACCCCAACAAAAGAAAGAGGTCAAACCAGACAAGGGAGAGTCCAGTGTGTATTCAAATTGTTTTCATTTCAAAGAAAACAAAGGAGCTAAGGCTCATTCTAGATGTTAGCAACCTTAACCTTAATGCCAAGACCAACTTCTGAATGATCGCAGAGTAGTCCATCCTTCTTAATCTTTAGGAAGGGGATTGGATGTGCTTGACAGACCTTCAGGAAACTTATCTCCACATCAAGATCACAAAGCCATCCAGGAAGTATCTCCACTTTCAGCTTTGAGCCAATCATTACTAGTTCCAGAGATCACAAAGCCATCCAGGAAGTATCTCCACTTTCAGCTTTGAGCTAATCATTACTAGTTCCAGAGATCACAAAGCCATCCAGGAAGTATCTCCACTTTCAGCTTTGAGCCAATCATTACTAGTTCCAGAGATCACAAAGCCATCCAGGAAGTATCTTCACTTTCAGCTTTGAGTCAATCATTACTAGTTCCAGAGATCACAAAGCCATCCAGGAAGTATCTCCACTTTCAGCTTTGAGCCAATCATTACTAGTTCCAGTCCCTCCTATTTGGTTTCACCACAGCTTTCCAGCTTCTGACCATGTGCATGGCAATAGTCACAGCACACCTCAGGCTGAAAGAGTTCTTAGTGTTCCCATATTTACATGATTGTCTCATTGCTGCAGAAACAAAATAATTCCTTATTTATTTATTATTATTTATTCAAAAATATTATTTTCTCCTCTTGTGTCTGTCCTTAGGCATCTCCATAAACCTCCATATAGATAAGGCTACTGCAACAGTGATTTATTCAAACATCTACTATTATGTTAAGTTTACTTACACAACTGTACTTTATGTGTTAAGCATTGAAAGCAGTAATAGCCAATATATGATTCCCCTTGTATTCTCCAAAATAAATTTCTGTAAGCTATGATAAGAAATTATATTAGTGAATTGTTTGGAATAAACCCTCTGAGCATTAAAGTTGCCATTGTGTATACAATTATCTAACTTGTCAATGTTCAGACTCCTATATCAACATATAACACTAAGAGGAGTGTTATCATGTGTCAAGTGAATATCTATGGTTACACATTTCACAAACTGTCAATCAATTTTAGAGATGCTTTGATACTATCACATGTGAGCATCAGAACACCACCATCTCAAGTTTGGTCATGCAGGCATTCAAATTTAGTATAACAAGGAAAACATGCATCTCCTGTATTCCAACACTCAGTAATAGCTACAAGTTTATAAGTGCTTTTGTGTAGTTTTTTTTTTAATTCATGATGTTTGTTTATTGCCAAGACTTTGGGCATTGCAGTAGTAACATTTCATAACATTATTAAATCCTCCTGAAATGAATGCTGATTTTTTTTCTGAAGCTTATTTGTCCTAAAATATATTGGAGATTTTCAATTGTTTAATTTGATAAGAAGTCTGCACCATAATGAGTGAGATATAACTTATCCTTTGCAAATAGACAGTAGTTTAATTTTCACTCTTCCCATTAAGTTACCAACCTGATGCCGTAAACTAAACATTACTGCCCCAACCATGCGATGTAAATATGGGATTTTTATAGCTGCAATTGCTCCATTTTGAACATGGTATGATTTAACTCAAACTTCTTTTAACACTTTCGTTCATTGACAGTACTGTGTTCTTCATATGATTTGATGAGGTACTATATAAATTGTTTGTTCCAACAAGAACAAATATTTTACTATGTCTAGGCTTTACTTTAATGAACTTATAGAACACCCATTGAATGTCAGTAAAACACAAGCCTGGTAAGGCACTGCCCATGATTTTGTTCTTAGCTAAACTGCATAAATGTTTTTACTTTTGTCTAATAATTGAATTCCACAGGAATAAGATTTCCAGATCTTTCTACTTGCCATTAGTTGCCATCAAGACGTCATCATTTCTATTAAGTGAATCTTTCTGTCCTGCATCTAATACAGCCATAGTGTTATAACCCAGATATTCAGCATTAGCAGATACAGTACTATTGACTAATAAAGTATGTAACTATTACTGTTCACCTTTAATCTTTCTTTTTCTTTCTTTCTTTCTTTCTTTCTTTCTTTCTTTCTTTCTTTCTTTCTTTCTTTCTTTCTTTCTTTCTTTCTTCCTGTTGTGCTTGTTGCAATCCTTTGCATAATTTCTGTAATGTTCACTTTCATCACTCATGCCTAGTATCCCTGTGTTCTTCTTTTTATTTGTGTTTTGGATATAGTCATCCAAGGTATCCTTGATACTGTTATTTGTTAACCTTTCTTTTATTTTGTTGGACTCTATAATATCTTCGGGATACAATACATGTGGCTTTCATATGAAATGATTGGGTACTACCTCTATGCTAGATGTCTTATTAGTATTATAAAGGGTGTTGTGCAGTTCTTTACCAGCCCCAAGATTGCATCCATCTGCATTTGAAAGTTCCATTTGTTTATAATTTGTTTCACTATAGTAGAACTCAGCAGCTGTATCTTTAATAATATCTTCAGAGCCACATTCTATGCTATTGCTACTGTTCAAATAAGAGTTTTCTTCCATTGTTCTTCGGAAATCCTGTGAACATCATATTTGACTTTCTTGTTACTGATTTTTCTTCTTACCTATCACCTTATTGTGTGTAACAATAATTTTTTCTACTCTTTTCTTTTGTTCACTGATTTAGTTGTTAGTAGGTCAACATTTTCAATACTACTATTTAAAAGACTAATGCCATGCTCCTCACAATTATTATCAACAGGTGCAGTTTTATTTCTAAAGACAATATATGTGGGATTATCCTGTATACCACAGTTAGTGTTGTAAGTCTGTTGCTTAATATCATCATGCCAGTTTATAATAATTCATGTAGCAGAGAAAGTGTTTACATTCCTAATGAGCACACCACAAGAAGAGCATTTCAATAAATAGTAGTGTTTTTAACAAGTCTTCCAGAATATAAGAATTTAATGAATCCATTACTTAAATTCACTTTCTAGTTCAATTTATAAATGCTACATAGTTGCAATAGTAACTCAGCTAGTATGTGATAATGCACAATACCTATGAGTGATAGCTAAAGTATGCAAACTACAGAATAAATGTATCAGTTTCACTTAAGGTTTATGAATTCACCAAGAATTGGGTCTGACAAAATTATCAGAATTACGGTATTCCATTGTATTCATTAATAGTACTTTTACAGTAATGGCTCATTGCTATTGAAAAATGAGTACACTGATTGGACTGTCCAGCCAGCGTGTCCATTGTAAATTGAGCGTATACCAATAGAAAAAAATCTGAAGTATCACTGAACAGCCAGACATTTCTATTGACATATTCTACAGAGGACACAGCAAAATATGAGAAAAATCAGGTATATTCTGCAAAACTAGAACAGAAACATACCTGATTTTCCTCATATTTTTGCACTGTCCCTGTAAATGTCTATTTTTAACACTTAAAAAACCTAAACAAATAGGAATGGAGATTCTGTTTTATAGATTCATAGGTTCATCGATAACTACTAGATTAGCTGCCCTTGTGGGACATTTTTAAGCCTAGCATTTTTCCCATTTTGTACTCAAAATAACCTATCCCATTTGTTTTTTAACTGACCTTATCCATTCCATGGTGGATAATTATATATTACCCCTAATAGTAACCTTTGTCACTAGTCCTGCACTGATTTACTGTGCTAACATGGGCACATAAGGCCCACATCCATGCATAGTATACCATTATAGTGAATCCAGTGCAGAGGAAGATACAAGTGACCTTATACAAGTGCATTATTTAAGAAAAGTAAGCAATCTCTTTCTTAAATAATGTAATTGCATAATGGCAATAATCCAGGACTCCCTTGCAATCAAACCATACCCACCATGGGTAAATCCTGATATACCCACGCACAGTCATGGAT
Organism: Protopterus annectens; assembly: GCF_019279795.1. Classification (NCBI taxonomy): domain Eukaryota; kingdom Metazoa; phylum Chordata; order Ceratodontiformes; family Protopteridae; genus Protopterus; species Protopterus annectens. The sequence goes on along the minus strand of NC_056739.1, from coordinate 1,571,343,849 downwards.
TATTGCTTAAGAGCACAACCATGGAATAACATAAGCATGACTGTATCAGATTGCCTAGTTAGAACAGGCATACTTTAATTGTGCAGAAAACTGTACAGTTTTACAAAGCATGGCTGAATCTATTAAATGGAAGTTTACTCAGGCTATTGAATAATTATAACACATCAAAACAAGTAATCCAACATTCTATTTTGTCTAAACCAGAAATTAGTAAATCTCTCAGGTTAACAATCTGAGACAAAACTAGTTGTAACAAGTTTTGATTTCTGCAGTTTTGCAAATCTTAAAATAAATATTATGATGGGTTAAAGAAAGATCAAATGAAGACAAACATAAAATGGCAATGAGACATCACCAACACTGAGTAATAGTTAAATTAATCCCCGTAATTATTAAACATAGAAATCACACTTTTTATTTTCAGGTATTCCAGGTAAGGTATTTAAAGTCAAACCAATTATTCTTAAGTCTCTGTAAGAACAGCATGAAAAACTGGCAAGATTACGAGATGCCACAATGTTGATGTCTTCAAAATAGTAGAGCCAGTTACTATCCCTAAAAGATTATTACTCAAATTAAACATAATATGATAATAAACAACTAATCAGTAAACTCTAAGTAAAAAGGCATGTAATGCACAAAAATGATTCATAGATCATAATCCACTGTACTAGTACACTGGTATCACTATATAATGCAAAGATGTGCATCTTCATGTTGGTGTGATGTCATATTCTTGCTCACACTCATGTCTGGTCATGTGCAGGCATTCTTTTAGATAATAGACTCTCACCTGATTGGCTGGGCTAGCAATCAATTCTAGGCCACCAGGAAAAACTTGCAAATAAAGAAAATTAAAAAGTGAGTTCAAAATAAAAACAAAATAGCTTTCTCTTTAAATTCTCCAAGGAGTTGAGGAACAAACTATGTACTCACACTTGTGTCTGCTCATGTGCAAGTGCAAGCATTCTTTTAGATGTAAGTCTCTCATCTGATTGACTGGGATAGCTGTCAATCACTTTTATCACTAGGCCACAAGGAAAAGCTTACAAATAAAATATTGTTCTATACATTTTTGCCATGTCTTAATTCATCCATCTTTCCCACTACAAACCATTTCTGCTACAGTTTCAAGAGCTAACATCTAAATGTACATTTCCCTCATCCACTTTAATGTAGAACTACTTCCCTCAAATTTTATACTCCGAACTAGTCAGTCTCCAGTGAGGTAATTCACTCCTGCATGTTCATTAAACACAGAATTCTCATGTGATCTGGTGTCACATAATACATTAAAGAACGTAGATTAAAACACCCATGTCCACATGCTTCCTTTACTTACATCTCTACTATCCCTATTCATGGTGTGCCCTTATCCATAATACCATTCTAAATAACTTGTCTGTTATCTGTAGGCATACCAGCTATACCATGTTCCATAATACCATTCTAAATAACTTGTCTGTTATCTGTAGGTATACCAGGTATACCATATTCCATAATACCATTCTAAATAACTTGTCTGTTATCTGTAGGTATACCAGGTATAGCATGTTCCATAATACCATTCTAAATAACTTGTCTGTTATCTGTAGGTATACCAGGTATACCATGTTAAGAGAATTTTTTTATTTTATTCATCCTTTGAGGACTGTGTTAGTCCCACTAGGCTAGCAGTCTCTTTTCAGGGGGAAACCTGAGGTGGCATTTATACTACTAGGGGAATTTGGCCAGGATATCGGGGTACTTCCCCTACTGTCTTCAATAGGTGTCATGGGATCTTTTACATCCACCTGAATTGCCACTTATTCAAGCAGACGGGGCTTCACTTTAACAGCTCATCAAACTCAGGAGTACAGCACCCCCTTATGCTGCATTGCAAGCAATCCATCTCCCTGGTGTGTGGGGGGAGTAGAACCCACAGCCCTCTGCACCAAAGGTGAGTGTGCTGTCTGTTGCACCTCTGTCACTGCAAGGTTAAGAAAAGGCTATTTGTTGTATAATATACAGTACTGTGGAAACTCTTTGTTGCCAAAATTACTTTTGTCTGAAAGGGTGCTCTCATACTTTCTCCTCACCTGCAGTTTTCCCCATCTCACATGTTCTATTTTTACCAAATTAAATTTAGGAATATCATCCACTCCTTTTATCAGAATCATCTCTAAATATTATATTTTCTAACCACTACAGTTTCTGGACGTTGTCTTTTAACATTTTTCATGGATTATAACAAAACAGCAATGTTTAGGACTTTGCCACATTCTAAGTATGGTGTGCAGGTTCCTCAAAAATCTTTTTTTCCCAGTTCCACAATAGTTAAAATTTTTCAATTAGCAACAATAAATGATTGTCTGCATGTACACTGATACTAAACATTCTCTGTTTCACCCAGATGCCTGACATCACCTTGTTAACCAGCAACATGATAGTCAGTGGTTCAAAGGAAAATAAATAAATAAATAAATAAATAAATAAATAAAAGTAGGGGTGGAAATGATCACCCCTGCTTTGCTCTTCAGACTTCACTAACAGTCCTATCTATCACTTAATTAACTATACATTTTACCCACAGTTGCTTCTACAACCTTTTTACCGCTTCAGTCCTAGGGAAGCAATGCCATTCCAGTGTGCTCTCTAGAAGTAATCCTAGGCATGCTGTCATATGTCTGTAATACATGTAAACCTGTCATTACCGAGTTAATCCCCTTTCCCTTAATTTTGTCTTACACCAAGTCACTCTCCGTATTGCACTTACAGCTTGAGTATCCTGCAAAACTCTGTGTGACTTTCAGCATATTACTCACAATTCCTGCATGTTATTTATAGTTACATATGTTTTTACTAAACTTACAGCCAAAGAGACCATCAAGAAACTCAGCCACATCCCTGTACTGTTAGTAGATTAACAATGTCCCTATTAACTAGATGTTTTCCATATTTTCCAAGTGAAAATTTGTGAAGATCCATCCAATCTGGTTTTAATGGCTGCTAGGGAAGTATTCTGCTTGATAGGTAAGAGCAGCTTATTCCAGAATTGTGGAGATATGCTGGATAAGGTGTCTGTCCTATCACCTGTTCTTGGATAAGGTGTTTGCCCTGTCATCTGTTGTTGGATAAGGTGTCTGTCCTGTCACCTGTTGTTGGATAAGGTGTCTGTCCTGTCACCTGTTGTTGTTAATGTGACAGTATAAGTTTAGTTCTCTAGGGCAGGTGTTCACTTTACCACAGGTTTTATTTAGGTGAAGGAGTTTATTTAGGTGCATCATTCATTATATGGAAGGCTAAGCAAAAATCACCCCTTATGACACTGAGTAGAGGGACAAGGTTAAGGATACTGAGCACTGAGATCTTTTTAGTGAGGAAGCACTGAGATCTCTCATGCTGGTTTAGGTACTTAGTGAGGTACATGCTGAATGGTGCATTGTATTCAATGATGGGCCTGATGGGGGTGAATAAAGTAATATATATAATTTTAATTTGAATTGATGACTGGGCTGAATTAGTATGACTCCATCTTCTTGTCCCACTTTTTCACAGCTCCAAAGTTAGCTTGCTGTACCTCCCCTTTGTAGTTCATCTTAAAAAAGACCTGACACCATGGATGGGCATTTTTCCCAATGTTTCCACCCCTCAGCATGGAAGATATGGCCATATGGGCATCCTGAGATAATGTAGGAATTGTCTCATGTTCATTGGCAGCCAACTAATCTTTACAGAAATGGATACAATATGTAAGAGATGTAATTACACAATGTCACTGGAAGCAAGACTCACGCAAAAGCCCTCCAAATGACAATCTGTTTTTTTGGTAACATAAGCAGGGCCGGTGCTAGCATTTTGGGGGCCTCCAGCAAGTGTCATGCTGGGGGCCCTACCTAGGAGGGTGTAAGGTGTGGCCATGCCCCCTTCACTTTACTTCAATCCTCAAAGTTTGCTAGAGAACCAAATTGCCTTGAGGGACAGATTACAATATCAAGCATGGTCTGAAACAGTTTCAAAGCTCATACCCCCTACCATCAATCTTTCAGCACGTAAGACATAAGGGTCTATATTACATGATCGAACAGTGAAATGTTCGAACACGTAATAATCGACCCCAAAATGTCGAACCATCAGAATGTCGAACGGTTCAATGGAGATCTTCATACAGTGCGGGCATGGAAGCTTTCCATTGTCTGCACTGTAGTGCGATCTCAGAGTTGGTTTATTTAAGTAGTGGGGGTGTGGGGGTGCAGGGGGGCTTGCCCCCTTCTTAGAGCATTTGTATGGTTTGTTTGGGTGTTTTTATGGGTTTTTTTGCCATTCAACATTACGGAGTTTCGACATTTAGAGGTTGATTATTACGTGTTCGAACATTTCACTGTTCGATCACGTAATATAGATGCAGACATAAGATTAGGGCTTTAAAAAACTGGGCTTTTCAGGTAATAAAGATGTTAAAACTGATTTTGCAGTAGCATGCGTTGCATGAACCCACATTTTTGAGGGTAACAAACCAAAAATATCAGGTAAACATCTCAACATTGGATATCAATCTCACAGCTCTTCCCCTGCCTAATAGATCATTTTTAGACAAAGCCAAAAATAATCACAGAACAAAGGCATAACATCAGAGATAGCTTTAAACATTGCTATTATAAACTTACAAAGGTACTAGAATTACAGAGTATGTATTAGTATGAATTAAAACATCAGTACACTCTGCAGAATTCTAACAGCCCCATGCCTCCCTGTTTCAGCATAATAATTCCAGATAAAGCCAAAATTAATTGCAGAGCAGAGATATAATGTTAGCAGTAGTGGTAAGCATTTTGTTTTAAACATTGGGCCAGATTCAGGAAGCCTCCGTGTAAGAGTTATAACTCTTACACGGAGGCTGCAGTTAAACTGTGTGATGTCAGCATGTCATGCATATGCATGAGGTGCATGAGGCATGCTGAATCACACCAGTAACTCTTACACGGTCCGTGTAAGAAAGTAGGGGGCGTGTCTGTAGGCTAAGCTCTGCAAGTGGACACGCCCCCGGAAAACTAGAATGGCTGAAAGTAAACAGCCACGAGAAAGGCCATGAAAATGTGAATAAACACACTATACAACACATGCCCCGACTGGCCATCAGTGTATAAAGTGAAGAGATGTCATAAAAGTAAATGAAAACCTGTTTTTTTTTTTGTTAAACCCCATAAATGTTTGCTACTGTGTGCGCGGGTGTGCTACTAGCGCAATCACAGTTAGCAGTCAGTGGAAAAGGATATAAGAACTAAATATGCAAAGTAAGCCAAGAAATAATAGCTTAGTGGTAGAGTACCCGCCCTATGAGTAGGCAGGCAGGGTTCGAGCCCCTACAACAACCTTTTTTTTATTTTTGTAAATAAGCACTAAGCCCCCAGACAGTATTGTACAAATGTAAATGTATTCCCTTTTGTAAAATGGAATGAAACAGAGCATATATTTTGAAGTAACATAAGAATAAAAATAGTCAGAAATGTACTGATAGCTAAGCTGCCGTGAGACAGAGTGCCTGTAGCCGAGTAGTGTTTAAAAAGCTGCAAACTGCGTGCCCGCTGCCAAGCAGCGGGTAAACAGGCTGAAACTGTGTGCAATTAGCTGAACATGTGTGTCACTAGCCAATTAAGATTTATCCCAGCGCACACCGCTTGGCGCCGCTCCCACAAGCTAACTGCCAGTGCAAGTTACCTCCGCGCAAACGAGCGCAGAACAGGTTTAAAGTGCTTAAAAGTGCTTTTGGCATGTTTGATTGACAGGTCTTCAACTCATTTCTGTCAGGAAAAGCAAAAAGCAGTTGCCAGATTCGAACACAGGATACCATGCACTAGAGTCAAGGAACTAAACCACCAAGCCATGACAGCAATACCTAGAAAAGCAGAAATAGCATATATATGGGATAAAACCCAGAATGGAGCATGAGAAAGCATTTTCAGTGAAGTAGATACAATTCCAAAACGGCCAATCAGAGAAATGTGCGGAAAAAGCGGCATATATAAGCCCCATAGGCGGGATATACACAGCATAACTGATTGTAGAAACAGACTTGCAGTCAGCATGAGTGGAGTAGGTGAGGGACGTTGCTTTCGAGCACAGCGTTAGCGTTGAGGAGTCCAGATACATGGTCTGGCTCCTTGTCCATAATCACGAGGCCCAACTCATGCAGGGCCAGGTCTCATGGGGAGTATATAGGGCTGAGGCGTGGGACCAGTTGGCTCAGGAGCTGACCAGTGCTACTGGCATTCCACGACTGGTGAGCAGGTCCGTCACCACCATGCGGACCTGAAGAGACGCAAGCAGGACCAATTGAACCGTTGGATCCAGGAGGCCCGCAAATGCCCAACGCCCCACTACTGAGTAAGTCACATTTTACCCATGTATGTAAGGATTTCAACCAGCTGATACCATGGAGATGTGTAGTCCAATATTATTCCCTTTGTATTACAGCTGCAGGTGTCCGCTCTGCGAATGTCGAGATGCACGCCAGAAGGCTGGTGCGGCTGCGCCACCATGCAGGTTAGTAACCCCACCCAGTACTTGTAAATAAATATTATTATGTACCATGTATCAGAACAGTGCAGTGTATTGATTAAAAGTAATATAATGTGCAAGCAGGAATTGAACGACTGCAGGTATGGCTGCAACAAGTTCATCAGTATGCAAGTGTAACTGGAAATATAATTGATAGAATTAAACAGTGCTGTAATACAGATGTCCCATCATTAATTAAATATACTGTAACCTGCAGTATAGTCTCAAGAGTACAGCTTCAGAATCTGAGGTAGTCACATGTCAGATATATCCCCTGTTGAAATGCTGAATCATGACAGAAGTGAGGCTGTTGGAAAGTGTTTGAATCACCACAGGTCTAATATGTGAACAAAGCCTAGAAGTACCAACCTGAACTGTGAAGTTGCAGAATGTATGAGAGTGACAGAAATGCTCATGTATGAATAAATAAAGTAGTAATAACCCCTGAATATATAAGCCTCAGTGTGTTTTTACAGAACTAAATGCATGTGGGAAGTACAAATTAACATCCCAAACTGATTTCAGTGTGTCTGAATCTGAATGTCTAGCTCAAAATCTGTATATGGTGATAACAGTAAACAATTTGCAGATAGAATGAATGATTATCTGACAGACTAAACAGCCATAGTTGTCCCCTGTCCTGTCATCAAAGTGTAGCAGGATGATGTATCTGATCAAATTCAAAATAAGTAGGATAGTGATGTATGTGTAACAGGTGTAGCATGACAGTCAAATAAAGATTATTTTGAAACATCAGCCTCAACTTAATTGTGTATCTATGATAAATGTGAATTAATGTTTAACATATGAATGTGTCATCACTTTCTATCCCCACCCAACCCTGTAATTCCATATAACAACATCCACTAAATAATGGTATGTGAACATTTCATTAATCATGGACATTTGTCCGTTCCAAACATATATGCATGTCTGTTCGTGCATGTGCCCTGTTCATACCTGCAAATACGATGGCCTGTTGCCATTAATCAACCCTGCATGTCGCTTGACTGTGTTTTGCTGTTCAAATAATGCATGTGATATTGATATGCCCCTTGTTCAATGGTGTCCATATCTGGGTGTTTGTTTGATGGGAATACCAATGCATGCTGTTACAACTAATCTGAATGGAATAAAATGCCACTAACCCAAACTAACATAACTACTCACAAACCTAGAACGCTTGGGAAGGCAGGTCCCAGCGGACCCACCTCTCCCACCTCAGCTGGTGACTGCACCTGGCACTAGTGCCCAGGCCGACCCTCCGTGGCCCTGTGCCACCTTCGGGTGGAAGCGCTGCAGGATGGGGCCCGCCCCTCTGCAAGTGTGGCCGGAGGGGTTCGGCCCACTCACCCTCCGGTGTCCGGTCTGTGGTGCGAGGGAGATCCAAGACACTGTTCTTGGACCCCACGCCAGCTCGAGGCTCGTGTGGCACAGCTAACGCCCCGCCGCTGCCCCGCCACACAGTTCCCCAGCACAGCCCGTCCTGGGCTGTGAAGGAACAGTGGCAACTGCCTATGGGTGGGGATATCAGTTCCACTGTTGCCATCTGTGGGCTCGTGCATCTCGGATATCCCAACCTCCGTCCCGCCAATTGTGTAACCCCCACGTGTGTCATACACCGCCCCTGTATGCCTTGTCTGTCTTGTCTGTTAACCTACCCAACCTACCTCCCCAGCTTTACCGACTTCCTTCACCTGTCATACCACTCTCACCTGTAAAAAAAAAAAAAGGGCACTCTGTCCCACAAAAAAATTACGCCCCATACATAGCTGTCCATGTCGCAGACATGTCCGCTGGACATCTAAACTGTTAATTACAATTGGCTGTACAACAAATATTAATGTTGTCCTGACACCTCTCTCAGAGGTGGAAGGTTTCAAATGTCTCACCAAAATACATAGAAATATACAGCTGTTGCTGCAAAAGACATGGGCATCTATGGGCCTTACCTACACCCTTCCTGCAAATCCCACGCTTCTTTCCCTACTGTCTTACCCTCTTTGTGACCCCTTTTCACCACTTTCCTGTCACCCCTTTTTCTTTTCTTTCAAAGAAAATAGCGCGGGTGTGCGCTTGTGTTAGCGGAGCTCACCGCCAGTGCGCATGCGTGAGCTCCGCAAACGAGCGCAGACCTGGTTTAGTGCTTAAAAGTGCCTTTATGGCACTTTGATTGACAGGTCCTGTACTCAGTTCGAAAGTTTGCTAAGAAAAATAAATTCCCACTGTCAGTCTCGAACCCAGGACCTTGGTAACATTAGTCCGTATGACCTACCACTAAGCCATGCCTGCTTTACAAGAACACACTGCTAAAATAAATATAACATGTAATAGTAGGAATCAGTATAAAGGTAATATAGGAGATGTACTATCCAAAGCATGTTTGGTAGAGTTTTAATGGCCAAATTACTGGATTCCCATACTAGTTCAGTGTGAGCAGAAACAGCACTGCTACCTGTTAGCTTGTACATAATAATGTAAGGTAATGTACATATGTGAAGGTATGTATATCTACACATACATATATATAAATATATATTAATACATATGAAATATAATCGTAGGTCTCAGTAGCCATACACACTCACTACAGGAAAAAGTTAACATAATTGCTGCAACCTGAATCTGCAACACAGCCTGACCCCTGTGTGACCTACTTACCCTTCTAACTGCTTACAGGTGGCCTCAACACTTTGATTGACAGGTCCTGTACTCAGTTTGAAAGTTTGCAAAGTAAAAATTCCCACTGTCAGTCTTGAAACCAGGACCTAGGTAACATTAGTCTGTTTGACCTACCACTAAGCCATGCCTGCTGTGGAAGAGCACACTGCTAAAATAAATATAACATGTAATAGTAGGAATCAGTATAAAGGCAATATAGGAGATGTACTATCCAAAGCATGTTTGGTAGAGTTTTAATGGCCAAATTACTGGATTCCCATACTAGTTCAGTGTGAGCAGAAACAGCCCTGCTACCTGTTAGCTTGTACATAATAATGTAAGGTAATGTACATATGTGAAGGTATGTATATCAACACATACATATATATAAATATATATTAATACATATGAAATATAATCGTAGGTCTCACTAGCCATACACACTCACTACAGGAAACAGTGAAGATATATGCAGCAACCAGAATCTGCAACACAGCCTGGCTCCTGTGAGACCTACTAAGCCCTTTAACTGCTTAAAGGTGCCTCTAGCACTGTGATTGATAGGCCCTATACTCAACCCAAAAGCAGAATATGAGCATACTAGTAGGCCCTACCACAAGACCATTGTAACACTAGTCTGTATGACCTACCACTAAGCCATGACTCTCATACAGGAATATAGTGCTAAATAAGTGGAACATGTAATAGTAGGAATGAAGATAAAGGCAATATAGTATGTCTACTACCCAAAGCATGTCAGGCAGACTTTTATAGTCCCAATTACTGGATTCCCATACTAGAGTAGTGTTAATGGAAACAGCCCTGCTAATTGTTAGCTTGTACCCAATAATGTCAGCTAATGTACATATATGAAAGTATGTATATGTACACAGATATATATATATATATTCATATAGCAATACATATGACATATAGTTGTAGGTGTCAGTATGCATACACACTCACTACAGGAACAGGCAAGATAAATGCAGCAACCTGAATCTACAACACAGCATGAAGCATGGGAGATGTACTAACCTTCACACTCACAGAACACTGTCAACAGCATACCAGCATGGTCCACGCCCTACAATCTGAAAGGGCAACGCCTATCTCACATACCCTTTTATAGCAGTGTCCTGAAATCACAGTGAGACATGCAATTAGTACACACCCAGCTGCTTGCAATTAGCAAATGCTGCCTTACAATTGGTGCAGAGGCCATCACATGGATCTATGCAGATACCTACAAAAGTATTCAGTACCCACACTCCACTCATGCAATACAGTCATTGCACTAACCGAATGAGAAAGAGAGAGAGAGAGACAGACAGAGAGAGAAAACAAAATATACTGACAGCAAGCAGCAAAACAGCAGCAGCAGCAGCAGCAACAGCAGCAAAATACAAGCAGCACGACTGACTCACCAAAAGCTGCCACAAACACAGGTAATGCAAAGTAGCAGGTTAATCCTGTGTATACTGTGACACCTCCAAATGTATCATAGTTCACTATCAATAGGTATGTCCATGAGATAGGTTGTGTGTAGATAGTCATGAAATATAAACATATGTAAAATTGTTGTACATGTGGGCCATAACTAACACTTCCATAGCTTAGAACACAAGGCCAGTTGTGCATATGATGCAGTAGTTCCCAGGGTCAGTAGAGGTTCCTCCTCATTGGTGTGGGACCACTGTGTATGTATGGCACTGTTCAGGTACATATCCTGTAGTATGGCCATGGATTAATATCAGTCTGTCATGTGGTGCTATGTCCTCCAGGGGTGAATGTAGCACACATCCAGGGATACCATTCCGTAACAGTGATGATATGTGTTCTGCAATGATGAGGGTGGCTCTCACCTGGACATGTGAGAGGATAGGGAGGTTACAGTCATCTGGGATAACTAATAACACGTGTGTAGGACAATGGGGGGGGGTACCTGCACCTAAACTGTCTGCAAAATTGTTGGCAATATCTGTGCATTTGGTGAATGTGAAGCATCTTAACACTGCAGACAACAGATGCCTTCCGCCATGTGAATCTGCCCTGTGCTGCAGTAGCCTCCTACTATTGTTATACAATATGCCTGTATCTGTAGTCCACTGGACAGGATTAATAAGTGGTGTGCAGTTGTTCTGGGTTAGATAACTGTGTGCACAGTACATGCAGTATGTGGGATGTCTGTGGTAAGCATATGCAAATGTGCTGGCGGTGTGTGTTGTGGCTTCCACTGGCCCAGTGGGCTGCATGGATAGCATCACTGTCATAACTACTGAATAACTGTGTAATTACATGCATACATAGCAAGGTAGTGTATTGTGCTTGTGGTGTTGTTCAGATATGTATATCCAGGCTGAGTAATTTGTGTCCACATCACAGGGTTGGATGGCAGCACACATCCAGTATGTATGGATGAACACCCAGAATGTGTCACACGTGTCACCTGTGCAGACGATCTGGCCATTAGCTGTGCATCCGCGACAACACACACACATGCAACATATGGCAGAAGTACTATAGCAGTACACACATGTTCATAGGTTCATACTAGGCTATCTGCCCGAGGGCATTTACAAGACTAGCCCATAGTTTTGTGGCTTACGCCACCCCTTTAGTATGGGGAACCATACCCATTATTTTGCTGTGCCTCTGTCGAGCAGTGACACTGAGGTAATCCCTGGGGTATATCTGCGATCTCCCATCCATTGGTCAAGATTTCTCTAGAACAAGGCCATCGAGGTGCTCTGCCTCACATATACCGTGATTTTGTTCCACAGCATAGGAGTCTTTGGTTGATGAATCTATCCCTCCAGCATGTCCTATTAATAGCCGTGTCGAGGTTTAAGTCTCCTGGCCTTGTGGCTCTGATGGATCTAGATTTTTAGGTGAAGCATATTCATCAAATCTGGGTCTGACATGGCCTTGTATGTTGGGCAAAGGTCACCTCTGAGCAAGCGGTGTTTACTGACTACAACATACATGGACATGCTGGAGGGCAAATTCCTAACTGAGAGGCTCCCTTTACTCTGTAATGAGCTCGAACAGTTGAGAATGAACAGTTCATAGGTTCATACTAGGCTATTTGCCCTAGGGCATTGGTAAGCCTAGTAGAATGTGTTTGTCTTTGGCCACCCAATCACAAGTTATGCTGCTATGCCCTTGTCCGACTTTAGTATACTATGCCTCTGTCTAACAGTGACATAGAAGTGATACCTGGGGTACAACTATGATCTCCATCCACTCATCCAGATTCCTATGGAAGAGAGTCAATGAGGGACTCTGCCTAACCAGTAGTGTGAGCTCATTACAGAGTGAAGGGAGCCTCTCGGTTAGGAATATGCCCCTCCAGCATGTCCATGTATGTCAGTGCTGAGGTCCAGCTCTCCTGAGCATGTGGCTGTATGGGACTCTGATTGCCTGAGGTACATCACGCTCATTACTGCTAGGTAGGACATGGCTGTATATGGCATGCACAGATTGCCCCTGAACAGGCAGTATGCCACTGAGTCCAGCTGGATTCACTTTACCTGGGCAGCATATGACATCTGTGTGAGCCATTGCATCCCCTTGATGATGTACTGTTGTCCTGTACCAGTTGCTGTAGGTGTCTGGTTAGGTACATCCCAAAAGGTGCATTGTATGCAATTATAGGCCTGATGATGGATGAGTACAGAGGCACAATGACCTCCCCTGCCATACATGTGAATCAGTCATGATTAGCTGGGCTATATAACATGTCTGTCAATCCACGCTGCCCATGTGGTAGACAAATGACAGACTGCTACCATGTTTCTTCCCCAGGTCCCCAACCACGCCTACTGTACTCAATGGCCTAACACCTATGTTGTACTGTGCCACCAATGTGGAGGCGTGGGAATCTGCATTGAATACTGATACTCCCTCCCTTGTTCAAGTGTTGTGGCCGACAAGAATGGTAACAGCTATAACGTGGTAGTACTGGTGTGCTCCTGTGAAACCTGAAACAGGTTCATGTTACTGCACAGATATCGATGTCCATAATGCTAGGTAGGGTTTTGGGTGCGTGCATCCTTGGGTCTAGACGTCCAGTGTTGAGTAGCATCACTCTTACTTCCTCATCCTTTGTGATACAAATGGATGTGGATTTGCCTTATGAGCCTTGCCTAATACAGGCACAATGGGTGTAGCAGGAGGCTCCGCCAAATGTCAATAGGACTGTGGTGACAGGTGCAAGCTGTCCCTAGCAAAGCATACCACCCCAAGATGGCAGGGATTGGCACACCTGTGAATGACACCAGTATGTCAGTCAATTGTTGGAAGGGATAATTGTGCCTTGATATTGTGGCATTGTTCTAGGTGAGGGTAGGATGCTACTCAAGGTCAGGGTCAAACTGTCCTGGGCTACGTGCTCAGAGAGCTCTGTAATGTCTCATGTCATGTAGTCCAGGGAGGAATGTGTCAGGCCATTCACAGCAGCATGGACATTGACTGAGTCATACCTGTACCTGCCTTGGGGTTACCTGACTGTTTGTGTTATGTGGCAGGTCATAGTGCCTGACAGGCTGCACACCGTGACCCTCACCTCGTTAAGCCTGGTGAACGTGATGTGAGTGTGCCTGATCATAGAGGCACCTAGTACAGGTGTATGAGGTGTGTTGTTAACTGTTAATGGCTGTGAGTGTTCAGCACATTGGCTTTGTGTGATATGTGTTGCACATGTTCGCTCATGTGGTAGTGGTTGCCTGGATGTCTGCATAGGAGGTCTCTGCTGCATAGGCAGAGCTGTGGTCTGAGCCTACAAGTATGATCATGTGTGATCATGTGTTAGGTCCGCTGTTGTGTTAGGTCTACGTGAGACTGGAAGTGTAGTGAGTGATCCCCTTTGCCACGTGACTGGTTATGGCGGTATTGACTAGACAGAGCCTAGCCTCCAGTCTGGTATATGGTTGCATCACTCACATGAGTTTGAATTTGTCGTTAGGAGGAGAGGGTTGTCTGTGTACATGCATCTGTTCTAACATTGTCTCTGGAGTACCACACTCACCAGCTGGACTGAGGAGGGAACTGACAACTGACCTCTGGACATGCTAGAATACTATTGTGAACTCTGTAATCACTAATGATTGAAAACAAGGTCCAGTGGGGAGTGAGGGTGTACTGACATTACCTACAACTGCTGACTGACATAAAAGCGTCAGTGAGCAAATGCCAGGTAACCTAAGTGCAATGTGTCACAATGAAGTAAATGCAACAATGACAAGCAGTCACTTGCTGTCATGTGTAACATGGAAGAACGTACAGTAAGCAATGCAGATAACAGTAGTGAGTCACAGATGTGTTTTAAAGATGTGTACTATGTGGAAGTAGCATACCAGTGAAATAACAAGCTAACAGATAACAAGCATATAAACAAAGGTAGATGCAGGAGGCCTGATGTAGTGTTTGCTACAACAAACAAGGTGTAGCAATGTCAGTAAGATACAGCTCAGATATGCATGCACTATAAACCTGATACCAGATGTCCCCAGCTATGAATGGCAGAGTACAGCCTATTGTCACACATGACTGCAGACCACAAACCTCGTTAATGTTAAATAACTGGCCTAAAGGACAACTGCCCATACCAGAAGTAATACACTTGTACACTGGGCCCACAATCAGCAGTTCCCAACTTCAATGGATGAAAGATATGTGTCCTGCCACCACAGTGCTTGCCACCAACCTCCCTAATGTAAAACAACTGGTCTGAAGGCCAAGTACTTAGTACAAATGACATAGAATGATAGCTACACTGTAATCAGGTTTTAACCAATCAGTAATAAGTAGAAGTTAACACTCCTGTATAGAATGTGTACCATGTATTGTTGAGATACTATGCTGATAACCTGTTTGTGTACCTTTCCAGATAGACATGGCACCTAAGAGAAATCCGCGCACTCTGCTGCAGAGGATGACGTGATCCACCAGAGCCTGGTGCGTGACTATGCCATCCTGTTTTCACGCACCACCCAGAACCAGCAGGAGAGGTCTGCACTGTGGCAAAGCCTTGTTAGCAGGATAAATGATGTTGGCATGCATGATAGGACATATGAGCAGGTGAGACATCACTGCAGTGATTTGATAAGAAATGTCCGCCAGCGTGCTGCAGATATCCGCAGGCAACAGGCTGCCACAGGTGGGGTGGCTACACATCCCCTCACCAGACAGGAGGGGCTACTGCTAAGTGTTGTGGATCCAGCCCCAGAACAACATCTGCCATCATGCATCATGATGGAGGTTGATCCACACATCAGCAAGACAGCGAGCGGCAGGTAAGATGCCATATTCATTTATTGTTATTACTTTTACATTTGTTGACCCATATAGTCTAGCTGGATATGAGTTCATTTTCAGTAGAGGCATGTGGAGAAAAGCTCCACACATAACGTAATAAAGGCAGACAGACAAGTTGTCAATACAGACAGCCAACATAATAGAATTGTACACCAGCCTGTTAATTAAATAAACATACATGTAAGGAAGTCAAACAGTTTATAGTCATACACAATGTACCGTTGGTTTCAAAGCAATCCTACCTAAAGCATAATGGTTATGCAATAAGGCAAAAGCCATATACATAATAGTTAGGGCTCAGAAGGGTAGAGAAGTAGAAGGAGTATGACAGATACAATGATATGGAAGAGGCAGGAGTCAAGAAGGGAAGTGAGGAAAAGAAGGAAGACAGTCAAGAGGAGGTGGGAGGGATGGGAGAAGTAGGTCAGAGCATAGAAGGACATCAAGGTTAAAGAAACAGGGTAGAAGCTAGTTTCTATGCACAATGAGGGGTTAAAGGTGAAGAGAGCATAGGGAGAGGGACATTAGCCTGGACTCCAAGAAGAACAAAGCCAGTGGTTTTGGAAGTACAATTTGAGTTGACGTTTGAAGAGAGGTACGGGTGAGATTAGAGTTAACTCCTGGTATGTACATATGACTGTTCTGTACGCTGTTACTTCATGCACGCATAAGGTGTGCATGTGGTATGTATCTGTCATCATGATATATATACAGACATGATGTGCAGCTGATGTGTATAAGGGAACTAGTGTACTACTGTACTGTATCATGTGCAAAACAAATGGCACACATGTGCCCACTGACATTACTCTCTTCACACTTCCAGGTCCCTCCCATGTATCACCGAGGCAGGCCATACATGCTGGTGAGTCTTTTAACAGTATCTGTAAAACAATTTATAAAACTAGGAAGAGTAGTGTAACTCTGTAGTAGACATGCTGGTGACTGTGTCCACAATAACTGTAATTGACAGGTAGTAAATTGAGTAGTGTAACACGGTATTGATGTGTGTGTTTACTGTGGGTGTGCATGTGTGCAAGTGTGCCTGTGCCCAAGTGTGCATGTGTGTTAGTGTCCATGAGTGCATGTGTCCATTTCTGAATGTGTGCATTAGTATTGAAGTTCATCTCTTTCAAATATGTATTGAGACTGTAATCTGTGTTCCATGTTTTCCTCCCGTAGGTTCTGGTGCTGCTCTGGTGACCTGCAGCAGGGAACCTGAATCTTGTGCCCCAGGTACTGATGATGATGAAATGTCTGTAATGGTGCAGGAAGGTGTGTCTGGGTCCGCCATTGGTCAGCCAATTGACAGTACACAGCTTTCAACCCCGCCAATGCGCACAGTCATCCTGCGGCTACATCCTTTATCACCATTGTCCCTAGGTGATGGACAGTCAGCAGTGGGCATAGATCAGGGTAATGTGGTACCTGTGGCACATGCATCCTCACACGGCAGCCATGTGCAGAGGCCTCGAATGGTACCACGCAGACAGTCGCCCATGGGTTCTCGGGGCATCCGTGGGGTATTGCCTCTGGCCGACGTGCCCAGGGAGGTATGTCAACCTCCACTATGTTTAGAACTGTCATGCAGGCACAGGCACGTATGGAAAGGTACACCAGACAGGGTCTGAGGGAGATGAGAGCATGTCGCATAGCCATGACAGACGGCATGCATGATGTTGCGAATGCTATCCGTAACTTCACAGATGTCGTTGACGGCATACAACAGCTGCTCCACAACCAGATGTCCATGGGCCAGGGCGATGGTGTGCATTTGCGGCCGACGCGGCCGTATGCCAGCAAGAGCACCAGCTGGCAGTGGCCGCGACTATTAACGGGCCCACTCGCCTCAAGTGCCAGCACCAGCCCCAGCAATGCTGGGTCTGTGCTGTCATCCAGACGCCCCAGGAGACCACGTGCACGTGGCTCTGGACAGTCCCAACAGGGAACTGTGTCCAGTCAACACACCCCTGCTTCCGATGACAGTACCCAGTCTGGGTTAGTACCCGATACGGCCCGTAGCACCCCTGCCAGGCACAGGTACCGTGTCCGTGCCCACAGACACTGATTTGGATGACCTGACAGGTGCAGTCTGTGGCTGTCCACAAAACCCTGTACATGGCAGCCATTATGTGGGACTGTGTGCGTGCTTACACACATGCAGAAACCTAACACCTAGGGCAAACACATACACACACACACTGCACCAACAACGGTCCACCCTGTACTGCTGCCCCTCACAAACACACATACACACACATGTCAATTGGTGTTACCAGTGGCCGGCTTGGGCATATCTAACCCACACCCTGTGCATATGATGACACTGTGCCACCTCCTGCATACTACAACATCGGTGCAGGTAAAGGTAAACACGTTGCTGATGCACAGGGTGACTACATAGATGTGTATAAGTAGTAACATGTTGGTAACTGTTGTGTGTTGCAGTATAAATGTGTGTATATCCCATCAGTCCTGCTGCAGTAACTGTATGAATGTCCTCAATTGTTATCTGCACCCATACTACTTAACAAAGTGTACCTGCTGCACACCATCACATGCTAACATTGACTATGGCAATGTGCATCTTGTGCTGTTATGTAGATTCAGCTACATGTATCTGTTCTGTCACACATGCATTTATACACACCCTGCTACCCACACACATGCACACGGTCACCTGCCATTCCCATTATTTATCACCCTACATGAGTAGCTGTTGATACATGACAGGTACACATTTCAGAAGTGCACTATGTTGTTTACTACTGGCATCCCCTTCTCTACCTGTACTCACAGGGTGCAGGCAACCTCATCAGTTGGAAGATGTAATGTGCATCAGGTACTGTAGTACCCTGATTGCCACAGCAAACATGCTTCCCATACGGAAATGCACACACAGACACATCCCACATCCACACACTTGCCACATTCAGGCTTCAGAACACTATCTAGGTATATTCGGTACATGTGCATGTTCAAGTAGCATGTAACACTATACTGAGTACTGGCACTTAGTTGTCTGTAGTCATGTTGTCTGTATAGAATAAAAGAAATGTTTTATTATCCTACTCCGCTTTGTGGACATTACTTGAACAAGTGTTACCTTACATGTGTTATCAGTACCAACACCTTCTGTTTTGTAGTTTTGTTTGTATAGGGTGCTATCAACATCACTGCTTGTTAAGGGTAATGACCACCCTGCAGTGAATAGCCCCATGTGGCAAAAGCCACATCCCACCCCATCATTGTGCACACACACTAACCCCACCAACAGTAAAACACATACTTTCCATTTGCAAGGTTCAAACCCATACCTAACTGTGCAATGACAGTAGAAACAGACACATTAGCAGAGTGTGCTATTTGCAGTAGTTGGAGAAACGTTTACTAATGCTGTACTTAGAGGGTGCTGACATCATCTGTGTGTAGGAGGAGGGATGTGCACCCTGTAGTGTGTTCTCCCAGTTGGCAAAAGGCAGTTAACCCTCCCAGCATAGTGCACACACATAAACCACACTCATACATTCCCTTTGCAGGATTCAAACCCCCACCTAACTACGTTATGACACTGAAGAAAGACACATTAGCAGAGCGCTATGCAAATTACTGGAGGACTTTACTACAGGTGATATAGTTATACAGTCCTGACATCATCACTATTTCAAAGGGGATCTGCATCCTGTACGATACTGTCACGGTTGCTAATAGGACATTTCCCACACACACACATCGATGTGTTGGAGGTTTGCATATGTGGGGATCCAGAACACCAGTGTGATTAGTATATGGTTTGATTGCAACAATGAGGGATATACTCCCAGTGGTGATTAGTTTTTACTCATGTTTGTAAAGATCAGCTCTAGTATATCTGCCCCTCTCGTGGGAAGGTTGGTTACCTGTTCCATAGCCAAAGAATGTCTGATCAATGGGAATCTTAGAGCTTGGGTATTGTGGCCTGTGTAATGTACACAGTCTATGTTTGGGTAGCTGGCATCACCCAGTATGATGGTGTTTGCAGAGTAATCTAAACTCTCCTGTGTCAGCATGAAGGCTGTGTGGGAGACCTGAGTTTGAGAGGGTGCTGTAAGAGCTCCTCTGTGTCTCTTTCCATGTGGTCCAGGGAGGTACGTCCCAACAGGTAGCTGACTGTGACCCTCCCCTTGCTCTGTCTGGAGTGCGGCACGTCTGTCAACAGCTCAAGTCAAGCAAGTGCACACCCCTCATAAATGATGTGGAAGCCTTCAAAGGCCCAAGGCCTGTTGAAAATATGGACCAGACTGCAGATACCTGTATAGAGGCATTCTGTGGACACATTCAGGAATGCATGGATCATGAAGCCACATATGAAAGCATGACCCAATTCTCCAAAGACAGATGTCCTGGGCGCCGGACACCAGCCATAAACACACTATACAATAGAAGGATGGCGCCACTACATGATACAACAACCTCCCAAAATGTGAAGGCACCACTGATGAGTATTGGAAGACAACTACAGGCACCCATATGATTGTCTAAGGCCATCTTTGAGAGAGGATTCCACAAGCCACTGAGGATAATCACAAGGCTGCCTGTAGTTATGTTAGTAACCTGGGTGGTACTACCCAGATATGCTCAGAGGTAATACAATATGTCACACAAAATATAAAACACACAGACATTGCCATCATCCTAGTGGACAGGTTCAATGCTGCCTTCTCTCCCACCACACCAAAAGGGAACATATGTCTCGCATCACAGTGCTTCCCCCCCTGACATCACAGATGCTCAGGTAAGAGATGCCCTTCCCAAAGCAGTAAACACTGCATCAATGGGACCAGACAGTGTCCCAGGCTGTGTCCTACATGAACCACAAGAAGAGCTACACCCAGACATAACACCACTGTTCAATCCCAGCCTTAATACATGATATGTGACCAGAGAGTGGCATACAGCAACAGTGGTCCCTCAACATGCAGGTGGTGCCGCCACGGATCCTGGACACTACTCGCCCCATATGTCTGACTAGCTTTGTCTGCAAAGCTATGGCAAGAATCATCAAGAACCTCACATATCTAGATATTGTGGACCTACAGACATGTCACCATACACAGTTTGGCTTTGTCAATGGCAAATCCTGCCTATCAAACCTGTTTGCTTTGTTTGAAACAGTCACCAAGGCCACTGTCAAGGGGTAGGAGGTCCACACAGCCTACCTGGACCTTGCATAAGCCTTGGATACAATACCCCACTTGTGCATTCTAGGGAAGCTCACCAGTGTACATATTAACCCCTATGTCACTATGGGTATTGCACAGTGGCTCAAGGGCAGAACACACATGGTAGAATTGCTGGAGCCATGTCAGCCTCCAACCTGGTACAAGTGGTGTCCCACAAGGCAAAGCCCTAGGGGCTGTCATGTTCATTATATATTTGTCATAGGTACAGGCCAACATGGAAGTACTGTGGCTCAGCACGACACAGGTGACTGCAGAACTAACACCATAATCAACTCAACAGCTAACACACGCATCCTCCAAAAGGGACTCTTGCAAACACACGACTTGTGCCACAGCCATGGCCTCAACATGAATGACAGAAAGAGTATAGTCATCCCTTTGTCAAACAGTAAATGACCACAATGTACCACATATGTGTTAATCCAGTAAGTGCAGACCTAGGAATTATGGACCTTGGGGTACGAGGTTGATAGCATCCTACCATTTGACAACAACATGGACAAAGTGGTTAGGTAAGCATGTGATATGGGCCACATCATCATGGGATCCACATGTAGGCCAGGCGAGGACATTGTGCCCCTTTACTCATCCCTCATCATGCCCATAATTGACTATGATGAACCTGTCGGCATGCACCTTACCAGACACCTGCAGCAACTGGGGCTACCACATATGTACCTCGACAAGGGGATCAAAGTGCTCAAACAGATGCCACATACTGACTGGTTAAAGTAGCAGCAGCTCTACTCAGTGACATACTGCCTCTTCATAGGCAATCTGTGCCTTACATAGAAGGCCAGGTCATACCCTCACGTAATGGCCATGCTGCATCTCAGAATATCCAGATCCCACCAGGATACACGCTGGAAATACATGAACTTCAGGAGTGATATACATAGGACATGGTGGAGGGGCACATTCACAACTCAGAGGCACCCTTCATTCCTGATTATTATCCCAATAGAGGTTAGGCGGACTGACTCAGTGACTATCCTCAAGAGCGATATTAATGACTGGATGTGACATTGTAGGGTTACCCTGGGTATCACTTATGTGTCACTGTGAGAAAGAGGCACAGTATACTAACCTTGGAAAAGGGCATAGCAAGACAGATTCACAATGCATGTTGAAAGGCACGCACATTCTGGCTAGGTGGATACATGCCCTGGGCAGATATCCCTGTACGAACCTATGGACCTATGTCTCTTTTCACCATTGGCCCTATGTGCTGTCAATCACCAATGTAATCTCAATACTCTGGTAGCATGTGCAAAGGTCAGTTGTCAGTCACCTCTATGGTACAGTTGTGGAATATGTGTGTCATGTAGTAATGTCACAGCTGCCACATGTACACAGTCAACCCTATCCCCTACCCATTGATGTACATCACATGTATGAGATGGAAACACATGGCCAAACTGTAACAACAACATACAAGTCAGTCAGATGCATGGACACATATGACTCAGTCATTGTCCATGCCACCACAGCTGATGTGGGATGTCGCTCACTGGGATACGTGATAGGGAACATGGAAGGGATCACTGAGCAAGTGACACAGGCTGGTAGACCCCTGACCTTGGTTGGCATCAGACCCTCACCAGGGATTCCGACAAATTACTGAATGCTAATGAATAAGTGTATCTACAACACCCTAGCTGAATGGTTCTTAGCATGCAGTCACTGCATTGCTATGGAATACTGTCTTACCACTCCCACAACAGGTGAAAACATGCAGCTCCTGTACATTAACAACATGTAGACCTTATGCCCCAGACTAGGTGTGCATCCCTCACTACTAGGCTGATAGCATCTACATCTCACACTGTATATACACATCCCACATGCAGCATCTGCACAGAAGACCACGGTCATAATGTTACCCTGTGCAAATACCATGTATTCACATGTGGCAGGCATCACACATGGTAACTATTGAAAGTCACAGGTACATATGTGTATTTGGCACACACATACATCATGTGTTCATTGCCATAACCGTGTAATCAATGTCATGCATTATTGTGAGGGACAACCCACATACATGGGCATTCTGTGTGTGCACAACACACATGGCATGTCTGTAATCAAAAGCCATACATAATTGTGATATCGTTTAGAAATGGGTATGTGCATCCTGTAGTGTGTTTTCCCAGTTGCCAAAAGGGATATATCAATCATACACACTTACCCCACACACACACTTGTCATGTGCCGGATTCAAACCCCTACCTAACTATGTTAAATCACTAGAGACCGACGATTAGCGCAGCGCTATTCGCATTACTGGGGGAAGTCCTTTGCCCTGATATACTTATAGGGTGCTGACATCATCAGAGTTTAGAAAGTGGAATGATCATCCTGTGGTGTGTTTTCCCAGTTGCCAAAAGGGATGTTTCTTTCATACCCACACACTTACCCCCTTCACACACACTTGTCATCTGCCGGATTTAAACCCCTACCTAACTATGTTAAGACACTAGAGACGGACGCATTAGCACAGGGCGCTATTCGCATTACTGGGGAAAGTCGTTTCGCCTGATATACTTATAGGGTGCTGACATCATCAGAGTTTAGAAAGTGGAATGATCATCCTGTGGTGTGTTTTCCCAGTTGCCAAAAGGGATGTTTCTTTCATACCCACACACTTACCCCTTCACACACACTTGTCATCTGCCGGATTCAAACCCCTACCTAACTATGTTAAGACACTAGAGACGGACGATTAGCACAGCGCTATTCGCATTACTGGGGAAAGTCCTTTCCCCTGATTTACTTATAGGGTGCTGACATCATCAGAGTTTAGAAAGTGGAATGATCATCCTGTGGTGTGTTTTCCCAGTTGCCAAAAGGGATGTTTCTTTCATACCCACACACTTACCCCCTTCACACACACTTGTTATCTGCCGGATTCAAACCCCTACCTAACTATGTTAAGACACTAGAGATGGACGCATTAGCACAGCGCACTATTCGCATTACTGGGGAAAGTCCTTTCCCCTGATATACTTATAGGGTGCTGACATCATCAGAGTTTAGAAAGTGGAATGATCATCCTGTGGTGTGTTTTCCCAGTTGCCAAAAGGGATGTTTTTTTCATACCCACACACTTACCCCTTTCACACACACTTGTCATCTGCCGGATTCAAACCCCTACCTAACTATGTTAAGACACTAGAGACGGACGCATTAGCACAGCGTGCTATTCGCATTACTGGGAAAAGTCCTTTTGATATACTTATAGGGTGCTGACATCATCAGAGTTTAGAAAGTGGAATGATCATCCTGTGGTGTGTTTTCCCAGTTGCCAAAAGGGATGTTTCTTTCATACCCACACACTTACCCCTTCACACACACTTGTCATCTGCGGATTCAAACTCCTACCTATGTTAAGACACTAGAGACGGACGATTAGCACAGCGCTATTCGCATTACTGGGGAAAGTCCTTTCCCTGATATACTTATAGGGTGCTGACATCATCAGAGTTGAGAAAGTGGAATGATCATCCTGTGGTGTGTTTTCCCAGTTGCCAAAAGGGATGTTTCTTTCATACCCACACACTTACCCCTTCACACACACTTGTCATCTGCCGGATTCAAACCCCTACCTAACTTTGTTAAGACACTAGAGACGGACGATTAGCACAGCGCTATTCGCATTACTGGGGAAAGTCCTTTCCCTGATATACTTATAGGGTGCTGACATCATCAGAGTTTAGAAAGTGGAATGATCATCCTGTGGTGTGTTTTCCCAGTTGCCAAAAGGGATGTTTCTTTCATACACACTTACCCTCCTTCACACACACTTGCCACCTGCTGGATTCAAACCCCTACCTAACTATGTTATGACACTAGAGATAGACACATTAGCACAGCGCTATTCGGATTACTGAGAGAATCCTTTTCTCCAATATACTTATAGGGTGCTGACATCATCAGAGTCTAGAAAGTGGAATGATCATCCTGTGGTGTGTTTTCCCAGTTGCCAAAAGGGATGTTTCTTTCATACACACTTAGCCCCCTTCGCACACACTTGCCACCTGCTGGATTCAAACCCCTACCTAACTATGTTATGACACTAGAGACGGACGCATTAGCACGGCGCTATTCGGATTACTGAGAGAATCCTTTTCTGCAATATACTTATAGGGTGCTTACATGATCAGTGTCTAGAAAGGGGACGACCATCCTCTGGTGTGTTTTCACATTTGCTAGGGGTAACATTTGGACCAAGTGTGTGAGCATGCCCAGTTCAGCCTTCCTGTGGCATGTTGTGTGAAAGATGTCTCATTTATCTAAGTGTGTGAGCATGCCCAGTGTGGGCTTTACATATGTTGAACTCTGCAGCCCATCACATTTGTGGATGAGTGTGACCTTCAACAAATACCTCCAGTTTATGGTTGTGTGTTCTGTGCCATGTTGTGTAGTTACTGTCCGAATGCTTTTTGTGAACAAAACTGGGAGTATACTGTGCCTGCAGGTTTTGCATGGGATACTTTGCACACAATTGTCAACATCCGTTCATACTGACCTAACACTGTAGCACTGTCTAGTGTAGTGTTTCAGTACTTTCACTGTGGTGGTCAGTATCCTGGGCTTCAGTCCTATCACTGATTTACATTTCCATAGTGTGCACAACATGCTGGTTAAGGTCCAGTTGTGCACATCTGCACAAAGGCAGTGCCTCTACAGACCCTGTTAATTGCTGCCCCATAAGCTTAACAAGTGTAGTCTGCAAATCTATGGAGAGGATCATAATTGAGCTCATAAACAAAGATATAGGGGACATGCAGACATTGTACCCATCCCATTTTGGCTTGGTCAGGGGCAGATCATGCCTTTTGTACTGGGTTGACATCTTCAAATTGGTCACTTAGCCCATTGTTGGGGAAAGGCAGTCCATACAACCTACCTTGGCCTTGCTAACACTTTCAACACAATACCCCACTCAGGTATTGTGGAAAGACCTCACAACTGAAATGTAAACCCATATGTCACAAGATGGGTTGCAAACTGGCTTAGGGACGGGACCCACAGGGTTAGAGTTGCTGGCACTATGTTAGACTCCAGGCTGGTCACAGGTGGTGTCACACAGGGCTCAGTCCTTGGCCACCATTGTTTGTCATGTACTTCCCATGAGAACAGGCCAACATGGGAGGACTTTGGATGACAATGTTAGCAGATGAGTGCACACTGGGCACCATAGTGGACAGTGCATCACACACAGATATCCTTCAGAAGGGACTCACAGTAACTGATAGCTGGTGCCAGGGCCATGGCCTGAAGTCAGAGTGCACAACATGTGTAGACATACCCTTCAGGAAAAGCAAGGTGACCCCAAGCTACCATATTGGTGGCAATCCTCTAAGCACAGAGGAGGTTATCACGGACCTGGGGACCCAGGTTGACAGTCGCCATTCTTCTCAGACTCACATTGCTAAAGTGGCTAGGAAGACCTTCTACATTGCCCACCTGATAAGGATGGGATTCACATCCAGATCTAGTGGGTCATTGTTCCCCTGTACTCTTCAGTTATCAGACCGGTGATCAAGTCAAATGCCCTATTCTGGCTGTATGTCACCCAACATCTGCAGCAATTGGAGACACCCTGACTGTCCCCCACCTAAAGGATCAAGGAACCACAACAGCTGTCATATGCTGCCAGATTGAAGACACTCACACTCTATTCACTCACATACCGTCTGCTTAGAGGTGACATGTGCCTGACATGCGAGGCCATGTCCAAACAGAGATTAATGGACATGCTCCACCTCAGACTCAGAAGATCCACCTGAACCACTAGTGCAGGTGACTGACACCTTAGCAGGGATGTATGTTGGACATGTTGTAGGGATGGAGTTATCACCGGAGACTCCCTATGCTGTGGAATACAATCCTGGTCCATTTGAGGCAGAGCACCTTGCTGGCTGTGTTCAAGAGGTATCTTGACCTAATGCTAGTCGGAGAATGTGTTTGTCCATCAACACATTGTAAGCGTAGTTTGACATGTCATATGTCTTGTTTAGTATACTGTGCCTCTGTCTACCTGTGACATAACATTGATACCCAGGGTAAACCTCCCATCTCCCATCCACTCATTAGGATTCCTGTTGAGGGACTCAACCAGTGTCTTTATGGACAACCTGTAGTGTTAGTTTACTCATGTGTGGGGTGGCTTCTGTGTTTTGGATAATGCAGTACAGCCTGTCCTATATATGTCAGTGCTGGGGTTCAGTTCCCTCATGTGCATAGCTACCTGCCATTCAGATTGTACAAGGTGCAGCATGTGCATTGATTCCAGCTTGGACATGGCTTTCTACGACAGGCACAGCTTGCATCTGGGTGGACATCATGGCAGTGTGTGGAGCTGCACTCTGTTTAATCAGACTACACATTACATGTGTTCCAGCTCTGTCATACTCCTGGTGAGGTACTGTTGTGGACTTTACAGGTGCTGGATGTGTGTGCATGAGGTACACCACAGGGGCTGTTGTGGTAATTTCTACTGGTGATGAAAGATAACTGCAAAACCAGAATGACCTCCCCTTAGCTAGATGTCAGACAGCATGGACCATACAATCACAACTGGAAATAGGATTCTACACCTACCACCCTAGAACACAGTAAAGGAAAGACACTACGGCTGATGCTGCTCAATGCCCAAGGTCTCTACCTCAAGCTGCACACACTCTATGCCCTTCTCAGTATGTAGCACATTGATGTCTGTGCTGTGCCTGAAACCTGGTTCACAGTTTCTGACAGCACCCCAGCACTATCGGGTGTTACCTCATCTCATGCATTCCGCACCAGCATCCCGACAACAACAAGAAGGATGGTGGGTGTCCATATTCATCAAGGACACCCTCACCTCATGGTTGGTGGCAACACACTATGCATCGGAGACCATCCAGGTGCCAGTGACCGTAGGCAAGACTGCTCTGCAGTTTGTAGCATGTTACATGCCACCCGCTCAAACTCAGGTACCTCACACAGCTATCCTGCAAACACTGAAGGGGATAAATGTATCTCCAAACACCATCCTACTGGGTGATTCCAACTATCCACATATAGACTGGGATCACTAATCATGCCACAACACTCTAACACAAAGGTTCCAAGAGTTCATACACTGAAATGCCATGGAACAACTGGTCCCAATCCCCTCAAGTGGAGGCAACATACTAGAACACATCATCACAAACATGGGGTCACACTGTTCAACACCAGATGTATACCCATCATTGGTGAGATCAGATCATGGACTACTCTCAGTGGGAGTCCACATCCCACTCACACCCCAGATGGGAAAGGAAACGGTGAAGACCTTGTCAAATGCCGACTTCACATTTCTGAGCACTGGTGTGGTCTCTTTCAAGGCCCCCAGGCCAGCGGACACCATTACCCAAGCCACTGTATCACTTAGAAATGCCTTCTACCAGCACCTCCAGGACTGCATGGTTCAGGCAATCCAAAATAATAATGACTCTTTGTACCACAGGCAAGCATCCAGTCTGGTGGACCCTAGCCATAAACAAGCTGTACAACACAAGGAAGGAGCTACTACACGATAGAGTGTAATCCGTATGGGGAAGACACCCTGCTCATTGTGAGTAAAACGCTGGGTTCCCCATACAATCATCCGAGGTATGTTTAGAGAGTAAACCCACTCAGGACTCCAGGGACAATCATGAGGCCTTTTTACCTATGTTTGAAACCTGGGAGGAAACTCCCAGATATGCTCAGACTTAGTTCAGAATGATGTTGATATCACTGCACCTACAGACATTGGCAACATACTGGCTGACAGGTTCAGTGCAGATTTCTCCCTCCCCCAACTGGGGGTATGCACACCAGAGGATTTTAGCCCCAAACATCTCCACTGCTGGGGTGGGAACTGCTCAATCCAAGGCAGAAAACACTTTATCCATGGGACCTGATGGTGTCCCCGGTTGTGTGCTCCATGAACTCAATGAGTAATTACACCCGCAGTTAGGGCAGCTGTTTAATCTTAGCCTCACCTCAGGATATGTTCCCAAGGAGTGGCATACATCAATGGTGGACCCACCTCACAAAGGTGGTGCCTCCACCAACCCCAGAAACTACCATCCCATCCCCTTGACAAGCCTGTTCTGCTAGGCTATGGAGAGGATCATAATGGGAATTCTAAATGAAGACATAGGGGACTTGCAGACATTGGGTCCAATCCAGTTTGGCTTTGTCAAGGGCAGATCATGCCTTTTAAACTTGGTTGACTTTCTCAAAACACTCACCCAGGCCATTGACGTGGGCAAGGCAGTCCACACAGCCTACCTTGACCTGGCAAAGGCTTTCAACCAATACCCCACTCAGGTATCATTGAAAACATCACCAGCTTAATTGTGAACCCATACATCACAGCATGGGTTGCAAACTGGCTAAGTGACGGAACACACAGGGTCAAAGTTGCTGGTGCCAGTTTACACTCCAGAGCTGTGACAAGTGGTGTCCCACAGGGCTCAGTCCTGGGACCACATTTGTTCAGTATCTACTTTTCAGAAGTATGAGCAAGCACAGGAGGATTATGGCTGACAAAGTTTGAAGATGACTGCAAACTGGGAAGCATAGTTGGAAACCCATCTGACACAGACATCCTTCAGAAGGGTTTCATAGAGACGGCTAACTGGTGCCACAGCCATGGCCTTGCATTACACACTAAACAATGCATAGCCATACCCTTCAGGAAGAACAAGGTTACCACTACTTCCCATCTAGGTGGCAATCCTGTAAGCACAATGTACATTATCAGGGACCTGGGCACCCAGATTGACAGTGACATTTTGTTTGACACTCACATTGCCAGGGTAGTTTGGAAGGCCTTCTACATTGGCCACCTCATCATGCAGTGATTCACATCTAGATCAAGGGAGGTCACTGTTCCCTGTACTCATCACTCATCAGACCAATGATTGCATACAATGCCCCATTCAGATTGGATGGGCCCACATATTCCTCGACAGGAGGTGAAAGGGTCTCAAACATATTTCTTATGCTGCCCGACTGAAGGAATTCCAGCTGTATTCAGTCGCTTACTGTCTGCTCAGAGGTGACCTGTGCCTGACATACAAGACTATGTCCAACCCAGGATTAATGAACATGCTTCACCTCAAGACCTGTACATCCATCAGAACTACAAGGGCAGGAGACCTAAACCTCAACACAGATATTAATAGGATGTGCTGAAGGGACAGATTCCTCACCCAGAGAGTCCATATGCTGTGGAACAACATCCTGGTACATGTGAGGCTGAGCACCTCACTGGCTTTGTTCAAGTGAGATTGTGACCAATGGATGGGAGATTGCAGGTATACCCCAGGGATAACCTCAGTATCACTGCTTGACAGAGGCACAGCAAAATAATGGGCATATTATCCATCAACTTGCACGGGTGGCAGAAGCCACAAAACTCTGGGCTAGGCTTATAAATGCCCTAGGGCAGATAGTCTAGTATGAACCTGTGAACATAGGCCTTGGGCAGTTCCTGCTATTAGGACAGTGGTCTGCAGCAAGCTATATAGTAGTATTCGGTTTTAGCCATTGGTTTTTGACCATGGCTATTCCATGTTGCTTCTTGTTGTGGTACAAACATGGGTGCGTGGTTATCCATGCTATGTATTGCTAGTCACCCTCATTTTGTATCTTGTTCCATGTGTTTGCACATGTACATCACTGTATGATGTGCAGCTGTATCCACAGGGTCATATGAGTGGATATGGATGTTAGTTGGGGTCCTCAGGTGTGCATATTGTACATGATATTACATTACTTAACACATGGCATTCATGCCTCAGGTGGTGCTGCAGGGCCACCTCTGTCGGATACACATACTACACTCCCTGTACGTTTGGAAGCAGGTTGTGTCATGTTAAGCATCCCTGTTACTGTATGAGTGAGTCAGAGCGGGTATCAGTCCCAGTGTTCCTACTGACCAAGCATATGTGCTATGCGTTGCCTCTTTGCCAAGGCCAGGCCATACTGGGCACGCATCCTTCTTCATTCATGCTAACGAGTGCAGACCTGGTTTAGGGTGCTTAAAAGTGCCTTTATGGCACTTTGATTGACATGTCTTGTACTCATTTTGAAAGTCTGGAGACAAAAATAAATTCCCACTGCCAGTCTCGAACCCAGGACCTTGGTAACATTAGTCTGTATGACCTACCACTAAGCCATGACAGCCATACAAAAGCACTCTGCTAAAATAAATATAACAGTCAATAGTAGGAATTAGTATAAAGGCAATATAGGAGATGTACCATCCAAAGCATGTGAGGCAAAGTTTTAATGGCCAAATCACTGGATTCCCATACTAACCTTCACACTCACAGAACACTGTCAACAGCATACCAGCATCGTCCACGCCTACAATCTGAAAGGGCTACGCCTATCTCACATACCTTTTATAGCAGTGTCCTGAAATCACAGTGAGACATGCAATCAACACACACCTGGCTGCATGCAATTAGCAAATGCTGCCTTACAATTGGTGCAGGGGCCATCACATGGACCTATGCAGATACCTACAAAAGCATTCAGTACCCACACTCCACTCATGCAATACAGTCATTGCACAAACCTAATGAGAAAGAGAGAGAGAGAGAGAGAGAGAGAGAAAAGAGAAAATATACAGACAGCCAGCAGCAAAACCATGAGTAGCAAACAGCAAGCAGCAAGCAAGCACCACTGACACAGCAACAGCTGCCACAAACACAGGTAATGCAAAGTAGCAGGTTAATACTGTGTTTACTGTGACACCTCCAAATGTATCATAGTTCACTATCTATAGCTCTGTCCATGAGATAGGTTTTGTGTGCATAGTCCTGAAATATACACATATGTAATATTGCTGTACATGTTGCCCATATGTGACACTTCCGTAGCTTAGAACAGAAGGCCAGTTGTGCATATGATGCAGTACATACCAGGGTCAGTAGAGGTTACTCCTCATTGGTGTGGGACCACTGTGTATGTATGGCACTCTTCAGGTACACATCCTGTAGTATGGCCAGGGAGTAATATCAGTCTGTAATGTGGTGCCATGTCCTCCTGGGGTGAATGTAGCACACATCCAGGGATACCATTCTGTAACAGTGATGCTATGTGTCCTGCAATGTTGAGGGTGGCCCTCACCTGGACATGTGAGAGGATAGGGAGGTTACAGTCATCTGTGATAACTAATTCCACTTGTGTAGGAGAATGTGGGATATCTGCACCTAAACTGTCTGCAACAATATTGCCAATATCTCAAACATGTTTTCCATACGGAAATGCACACACAGTAACATAACACATCCACACACTTGCCACATTCAGGCTTCAAAACACTATCTAGGTATATTCTGGTACATCTGCATGTTACAGTAGCATGTAGCACTATACTGAGTAGTGTCAGTTGTCTGTTGCCATGTTGTTTGGATAGAGTAAAAGGAGCATTTGTTTATCCTGCTTTGTTTTGTGGACATTACTTGAAGTGTAACCTTACATGCATCATTGGTAACAACACCTTCTGTGTTGTTGTTCTGTTTGTACAGGGTGCTGTCAACATCACTGTTTGTTAAGGGAAATGTGCACCCTGCAGTGCATAGCCCCATTTGGCAAAAGAGACATCCCACCCCCGCCATTGTGCACACACACCAACCCCACCCACAGTAAAACACATACATTCCATTTGCAAGGTCCAAACCCCTACCTAGATGTGTTATGACTCTAAAGGCAGACACATTAGCAGCGTGTGCTATTTGCATTAGTAGGAGCAATCTTTTCCAATGCTGTACTTAGAGGGTGCTGACATCATCTGTGTTTACGAAGAGGGATGTGCACCCTGTAGTGTGTTCTCCCAGTTGGCAAAAGGCACCTTCCCTCCACAGCGTTATGCACACACACAAACCCCACTCATACTAACACACATACATTCCCGTAGCAGGATTCAAACCCCTACCTAACTATGTTATGATACTAGAGACGGACACATTAGCGGAGCGCTATTCACATTTCTAGGAGATTTCATTTCAGTTGACCTACTTTTAGAGTGCTGACATCATCAGTGTTTAGCAAGTGGAATGATCTCTCTGTGGTGTGTTGCCACAGTTGCCAAAAGGGATGTGCTTCTCATACACACTTATACAGACACTTACCCCCATTCACACACACACATGCCACTTGCTGGATTCAAACCCCTACCTAACTATGTTATGACACTAGAGACAGAGCGCGCTATTCGGATTACTGGGAGGTAGCATTTCTACTGATCTACTTATAGGGTGCTGACATCTTCATTGTTTGGAATGGGGAATGTGCATCCTATGGTGTGTTTTCACAGTTGTTAAGAGGAACATTTGAACTAAGTGTGTGAGCATGCCCACTTCAGCCTTCCCATGGCATGTTGTGTGAATGATGTCTCATTTATCAAAGTGTGTGAGCATGCCCAGTGTGAGCTTTCCATATGTTGAACTATGCAGCCCATCACAGTTGTGGATGAGTGTGAACTCCAACAAATAACTCCTGTTTAAGGTTGTGTGTTCTGTGACATGTTGTGTAGTTACTGTCCAGATGCTTCCTGTGAACACAACAGGGATTATACTGTGCCTGCAGCTTTTGCATGGGATACTTTGCATACAATTGTTAACATCCATTCATACTGACCTAGCACTGTTGTACTGTATAGTGTAGTGGTTCAGTACTTTCACTGTGGTGGACATTATCCTGGGCTTTAGTCCTATCACTGATTTACATTTCCATACTGTGCACAACAGCCTCTTTAGGGTCCAGTTGTGCATGTCTGCACAAAGGCAGTGCCTCTATGGACTCTGGTAATTACTGCCCCATAAGCTTAACAAGTGTAGTCTGCAAAGCTATGGAGAGGATCATAATGGAGCTCATGAAGAAAGATATGGAGGACATGCAGACATTGTACCTGTCCCAGTTTGTGTTGATCAAGGGCAAGTCATGCCTTTTGTACTTGGTTGACATTATCAAAACAGTAACTAAGGCCATTGATGAGGGAAAGGCAGTCCATAGAGCCTACCTTGCCCTTGAAAACCCTTTCAACACAATACCCCACTCAGGTATTGTAGGAAACCCTACCAACAGAAATGTACACCCATATGTCACAAGATCAGGTTTCAAACTGTCTTACAGACAGGACCCACAGGGTTAGAGTTGCTGGCACTATATCAGACACCATGCCAGTCACATGTGGTCTCACACAGGGCTCAGTCCTTGGCCCCCTATTGTTTGTTATCTACTTCTCAGAAGTACAGTCCAACATGGGATGACTTTTGCTGACAAAGTTTGCAGATGACTGCACACTGGGTGCCATAGTGGACAGTGCATCAGACACGGATATCCTTCAGAAGGGGCTCACGGACACTGATAGCTGGTGCCAGAGCCATGGCCTGAAGTCAACTTGCAAAACATGTGTAGTCATACCCTTCAGGGAAAGCAAGGTAACCCCAAGCTACCATATAGGTGGCAATCCTCTAAGCACAGGGAAGGTTATCATGGACCTGGGGACCCAGGTTGACAGTCACTGTTCTGATGACACTCACATTGCTAAAGTGGCTAGTAGGACCTTCTACATTGTCCACATGATCAGGAAGGGATCCACATCCAGATCTAGTGGGTCATTGTTCCCCTGTACTCTTCACTTATCGGACCGGTGATCTGGTACACTGCCTTATCTGGATGTATCTCACCTGACATCTGCAGCAAGTGGGGAGACCCTGAATGTCCCCCAACAAAAGGATAAAGGGTCTCCAACATCTGTCATATGCTGCCAGATTGAAAACACTACAGCTCTATTCCGTCACATACTGTCTGCTTAGAGGTGACATGTGCATGACATGCAAGCATGTCCAACCAGGGATTAATGGACATGCTCCACCTCAAAATCTTCAGATCCACCTGAACCAATAGTGCAAGTGACTTACACCGTAGCAGGGATGTACATTGGACATGTTGGAGGGGTGGATTTATCACTCGGAGACTCGCTATGCTGTGGAATACAATCACGGTCCATGTGAGTCACACCACCTTGCTGGCTCTGTTCAAGAGGTATCCTGACCTGTGGATGGGAAATCATAGGTTTACCCCGGGGATCGTCACTGTGTCACTGCTGGAGACAGGCACGTCAAACTAATGGGCACAGTACTGTTTCCATATAAGGGGTGGCGTACGCAACCAGACTCTGGACTAGGCTTAGAACTGCCTTGGGGCAGATAGCCTAGTATGAACCTATGAACCTATCTGACCATGTTGCATTATGTTCAGATGTGAACTACTTACAACGGCCTCAACCAACTGCAGTAGTGTATTCCACAACATGGGTGTACATTGGCAAACACTACCGATGTGCCCAAGGCCATTTCTAATGGTTATTGGATAGTGTGTTTGTCCATCAACACATCATAAGTGCAGTTTGGCATGACATATGTCTTGTTTTGTATACTGTGCCTCTGTCTACCTGTGACACAACATTGATACCCAGGGTATACCTACCATCTCCCATCCACTCGTTAGGATCCCTGTTGAGTAGAATAAATGAGTGACTCTATGGATAACCTGTACTGGTAGTTTACTCATGCGTGGTGGTGGCTTCTGTGTTATGGATAATGCAGTACAGCTTGTCCTATGTATGTCAGTGCTGGGGTTCAGGTCCCTCATGTGCATATCTCCCTGCCATTCACATTGTACAAGGTACGGCATGTGCATTGCTGACAGCTTGGACATGGCTTTCTACATCAGGCACAGCTTGTGTCTGGGTGGCCAGCATGGCAGTGTGTGTAACTGCATTCTGTTTAATCAGGCGACACATTACATGTGTTCCAGCTCTTTGATACTCCTGGTGAGGTACTGTTGTGGACTTTACAGTTGCTGAATCTATCTGCTGAGGTATACCACACAGGCGCTGTTGTGGTCATTTGTAATGCTGCTGAAAGATAACTGCAAAACCACAATGACCTCCCCTTAGCTAGATGTCATAACCCTCATGATTAGGTTGGTATATGGATTGTTGCTGTTAACCCTACAGCCACATTTTTGTCCAATGCAGGATATCTATCACCTTGTGTCCCCATTCTGGCATTACATGTTAGGAATGTCATGGGTCGACACCTATGTGGGAATTGGTGGTCACTTACTGGATTATCCACAGAGGCTGACTATACTGTTTTCACCATTTAACATGCTGACATGGCTATGGCACCAGCTGTCTGTTTCTATGAGGCCCTTTTATGGGATGCTTGTGTCAGCTGGTGTATCAGATATGTCAGGCGGCTTGTTGTCCTCTACAAACATGTTCCAGCACAGTCCTTACTTGTTGGCCTGTACCTATGGGGCATATATACCAGATGGTGAAGGTCCCAGGACCAAGCTTTGTGGGATGCCTGTTATATGTGGTTTGTAGTCTGACATGGCTGCTGCATGTCTGACCATGTCAGTTCTGTCGTTGGTCTGGTTTGCAACCCTCCCATGACATTGGGGTGTATATATCAGCTGGTGAGCAAATCTATACGGAACACATAGGGTATTGTACAGAAGGCTTTGCAAGGTCCGGCTACACTGTGTGGACCACATTGCCCTCATCACTGACTTCAAGTACTGTTTCAACTGAGTCACACATGTTTAGGGGTGGGATCTGCACTTTGTAAACCCACACTGGGTAGGGTCGGGTGTCAATAGATCCACAATATCATTATGTCTGTGGTACATGCTGGTCCTTTCCATAGCTGTGCAGACCAAACCTCTCATGATTCTGTGGTGGTTGTTTTTCCTATCCATTCAGGAGACACCTTTGTTGAGAACACCCACTGTTGTTGTACACTGCTCTTTGGGTACGTACCCTGTGGTAAGGGTGACATAATGTCAGGGAGGCGGCAGTCTGCTGGGGAAGGTATTTGGCATTGGGGGGGGGGGGTTTGCACTGCACATGTCAGGATGTATGTTGGCCATACCTGTGTGTGTCTGGTATGTTGTTTGTAATATCGGTGTGATCCGGAGCATATCCAGGAATCAACAACATGCTTACTACCATCATTTGCAACAGCCTTGGGGTTATCTGTAGTGTCCTGTACAATCTGTATCATAATGGGTTCATACTAGGCTACCCCCTAGGGCATCTGTAAGCCTGCATGTCCATTTTGTTTGATGGATTCTGGGGAATTGTTCACACTTGTGTTAGTGCTAGAATGATACTAGGTGTATAGTGACAAACAGCTCAGAAGCTGACTTCACACTTCTTCGGACTGAGATGGTATCCATTAAGCCCACTGGGCCAGTGGAAACCACAACACACAATGGTGACTCCTGCACAGACACTTTCTACGGACATCTCCGAGTAAGCATGGACCATGCAATCACAAATGAGAATGACACCTTCACCACCAAGGGAAAGTGGCCTGTCTGGTGGACCCCAGCCATAAACAAACTGTATAACAGATGAAGGATACTAATGCAAGACAGAGCTACATCTCCAGAATGTAAGGCAGCTGTGATCAGCAGTAGTAGAAAGCTACATTCTCACATAAAGACACCCAAGTTCAACTTGGGGACATAAATCACCACAGACGATGAAGGTAACCACACTGCTTTCTTCAGTTATGTCTGACGCCTGGGTGGGAACCCTCATATATGCTCAGATTTGGTACACAACAACTTATATCCCAGGGACCTGACAGATATTACTGACACCCTGGCAGACCAGTTCAGTGCAATGTACCCTCCCTCACCCCAAGACATGATAGTTATCACAGCTGTATGTAACCTCACTGTCATCCTGGATGTCCATGTGAGAGCCGCAGTCAGCAAAGAGAAGGCAGTACACAGCATCAATGGGACCTGATGGTATCCCCAGTTGCATGCTATGTGAACTACAGATGTAGATAAACCTGTATATGCATATCCTATTTAACCTTAGCCTTGCTACAGGATCTGTACCTGAACACTGGCGTACGGCAACAGTGGTCCCACTCCACAAAGGAGATGCCTCCACAGACCCTGGCAGCTACCACCACACAAGCTTAAACAGCCTTGTCTGCAAAGCTTTGTGAAGGGTCATTATGGAGCTTCCACACAGAGACATTGGTGTCCTACAGACCCTTGATCACACCCAATTCAGCTTTGTACAGTGCAGATCCTGCGTTTTGCACCAAGTTGACTACTTTGAAACTGTCAGTAGAGCCGTTGATGAGGGCTACACAGTCCACACAACCTACCTGCGCTTGGCTAAGGCCTTTGACACAATACCCCACTCAGGCATCATAGACAAGCTCAACAGCTGAGATATAACACCATATGTCACAGCATAGGTTGCAAAATGGCTCAGAAACAGAACCCATAATGTCAACATTGCAGGTGCCTTGTCAGGTTCGAAGCCAGTCACAAGTGGTGTCCCACAAGGTTGTGTCCTGGGACCTCTCTTATTTGGTATTTACTTTTCAGATGTGAAAGCAAACATAGGAGGGTTGTGGCCGATAAAGTTTACAGATGACTGCAACCTGGGCACCATAGTGAATACATCAGCCAGCACACACATCCTACAGACTGCCGTCACACTGACAGATAGCTGGTGCTGGACTCATGGCCTAAAACTGACTGCGACTGATGTGTAGCCATCCCTTTGGGAGGAACACAGTACCCACAGATCTGTACATAGACAGCAACCCAATGAGTACAGGAAACAAATCAGACAGCTGGGGACACATGTAGATAGTGACATCTCATTTGACACCCATGTTGCCAAAGTTGTTTGGCAGACTTTCTATCTTGGCCACCTTATCATGGAGGGTATTCCATCCAGACCATAGGAGGTCATTGTACCACTATACTTCTGCCTTATCAGGCCCATGCTTGAATACAACGCCCCATTTGGTATGTACCTCAACCAGCACTTGCAGCAGCTGGAGAGACCCCACAAGTACCTTACCATGACGATCAGGGATCTACAACACATGTCATATACTTCCAGAATAACTAAAAACAAGCTTTTTCAGTGTCATACCACATACGTACAGGTGACCTATGCCTGACATACAAGACCATGTCCGATCAGGATTTGGTAGACATGCTCCACTGCAAGCAATCCACATCCACCAGAAACATGGGAGCTAAAGATTTGAACCTCAGCACATACATGTATAGGACATGCTGAAGGGACAGAGTCATAACTCAGAGGCATCTCACACTCTAGCAGAGTATCCCAGTTCATGTTAGACAGAGTACCTCACTGACTCTCTTCAAGAGACATCTGGACAGCTGCATGTGGACAGGGGCACAGACTGGACAGAGGCATAGTCACATTATTCAATTATGTAAGGTGGTCATAATGTGTCACTACTAAGTCAGAGGCACAATATTTCGTATCTATGCAGTACACATATTACCACTATGAGGGGTGGCAATAGCAATATTCATCAGGGACACCCTCACCTCATGGTTGGTGGCAACACACGATGCATTGTACACCATCCGGGTGCAATTAACCATAGGCAAGACTGCTCTGAAGTTTGTAGCATGTTACAGGCCATCCTCTGAAACTCAGGTACCTCACAGAGCTTTCATGAAAACAGTGGCGGGATACATGTACCTGCAAACACCATCACACTGGGTGATCCCAACTATCCAAATATAGACTGGGATCAGTACTACAGCCACAACACTCTAGCCCACAGGTTCCTAGAGTTCATACACTCACATGCCATGGAAGAACTAGTCACCATCCCCACAAGAGGAGACAACATAGTAGATCTCATCATCACAAACATGGGCTCACAATGTTCAACACCAGAGGTATACCCATCATTGGTGAGATCAGATCATGACCTACTCTCAGTGGAAGTCCACATCCCACCTCCACCCCAGATAGAAAAGACCACAGTGCAGAACCTCTCAGAAGCCGACTACACACTTCTAATGACTGTTGTGGTCTCTTTCAAAGCCCCCAAGCCAGCAGACACCATTACCCAAGCCACTGTATCACTTACAACTGCCTTCTACCAGCACCTTCAAGACTGCATGGATGAGGCAATCCCAAACAAAACACAGACTCGTTGTACCAGAGGCAAGCGTCCAGTGTGGTGGACCTCAGCCATAAACAAGCACTACAACACAAGGAAGGAGGTACTACAAGATAGAGCGATATCCGTGGAAGGGTAGACACCCTGCTCAATATAGGTGAAACACTGAGTTCCCCATGAAATCATCCAAGGCGAATATTGGGAGTAAACCCACTAAGGGCTCACGGGACAACAATGAGGCCTTTTATAGATCGTTACACACCTGGGAGGAAACTCCCAGATATGCTCAGAATAGGCTCAGAATGCTGTAAATATCACTGAACCTACAGACATTGCCAACATACTGGCTGACAGGTTCAGTGCAGATTTCTCCACCCACCCCTCCACCACAACTGGAGAGATATGTATGAAAGAGGATTGTAGCCCCCCAAACATCTCAAATGCTCAGGTGGGAACTGCTCTATCCAAGGGAAAGGACGCAGCATCCATGGGACCAGATGGTGTCCCTGGTTTTGTGCTCCATGAACTCACTCAAGAATTAAACCCGCAGTCAGGGCAGCTGTATGATCTTAGCCTCAACTCAGGATATGTTCCCAAGGAGTGGCATATGTCAATGGTGGACCCACTTCACATGGGGGTGCCTCCACCACGGAAACTACCATCCCATCAGCTTGACAAGCAGGGTCTGCTAAGCTATGGAGAAGATCATAATGGAAGTCATAGATGAGGACATAGGGGACTTGCAGACATTAGATCCAACCCAGTTAGGCTTTGTTGAGGGCAGATCATGCCTTTTAAACTTGGTTGACTGTTTCATAACAGACACCAAGGCCATTGACAAGGGCAAGGCACTCCACACAGCCTACCTTGACCTGGCAAAGGCTTTCAACACAATACCCCACTTGGGTATCATTGAAAACATCACCAGCTTAAATGTGAACCCATACATCACAGGATGGGTTGCAAACCGGCTACGTGACAGAACAGACAGGTTCAGACTTGCTGGTGCCATGTCACACTCCACAACTGTCACAAGTGGTGTCCCACAGGGCTCAGTCCTGGGCCCACTATTGCTCAGCATCTACTTTTCAGAAGTACAAGCAAACACAGCAGGATTATGGCTGACAAAGTTTGAAGATGACTGCAGACTGGGAACCATAGTTGGACACCCATCTGACACAGACATCCTTCAGAAGGGTGTCATAGTCACGGATAACTGGTGCCAGAGCCATGGCCTTACATTACACACTAAACAATGCATAGCCATACCCTTTGGGAAGAACAAGGTTACCACTAGTTCCCATGTAGGTGGCAATCCTCTAAGCACACAGGAGGTTATCAGGGACCTGGGCACCCAGGTTGAGAGTAACCTTTTGTTTGACACTCACGTTGCCAGGGTAGTTAGGTAAAACTTCTACATTGCCCACCTCATCATGCAGGGATTCACATCTAGATCCAGGGAGGTCATTGTTCCCCTGTACTCTTCACTCATCGGACCATTGATTGAGTGCAATGCCCCATTCAGCATGTATATGACCCGACACCTATGGCAATTGGATGGGCCCACAAATTCCTCGACAGGAGGAGAAAGGGTCTCAAACATATTTCTTATGCTGCCCGACTGGAGGAATTCCAGCTTGATTCCGTGACTTACCGTCTGCTCAGAGGTGACCTGTGCCTGACATCCAAGGCCATGTCCAAACCTGAGTTAATGTACACTTCACCTCAAGACCTCTACATCCATCAGAACTACAGTGGCAGGAGATTTAAACCTCAACACAGATATTAATAGGATGTGCTGGAGGGACAGATTCTTCACCCAGAGAGTCCCTATGCTGTGGAACAACATCCTGGTACATGTGAGGCTGAGTACCTCACTGGCTTTGTTCAAGTGAGATCTTAATCAATGGATGGGAGATTGCAGGTATGCCCCAGGGATAACCTCAGTATCACTGCTTGTCAGAGGCACAGCAATATAATGGGCAAATTATCCGTCAGAGTGAAGGTGCGGCAGACTCCACGGAACTCTGGTCTAGGCTTATAAATGCCCTAGGGCAGATAGCCTAGTATGAACCTGTGAACCTGTGAACATAGGCCTGGGGCAGTTGCTGCTATTAGGACAGTGGTCTGCAGCAAGCTATATAGTAGTAGTCAGTTTTAGCCATTGGTGTTTGTCCATGGCTAATGCATGTTGCTTCTTGTTGTGGTAACAACAGGGGTGTGTGGTTATCCATGCCATTTATTGGTAGTCACCCTCATTTTGTATCTTGTTCCATGTTTTTGCACATGTACATCACTGTATGAGGTGTGACCCTGGTAGTGTCAGGGTGCTGATGTGCTTTGACCCTGTTTTCTATTACAGCACTGATATGTGCATTCCCTATACTGTGTGCATTTACACTGCACACATCTTGCTGTTTATACCTTTGCCATTGGGTAGCATTACATCTAGGTTCCTATCCCTTGTGATAGCTATGAGGTGGGTTTGTGTTTTTGTGGTTTATGATTGGTGAGGGTGGATGTTAGTCATGGTCCTCAGGTGTGCATATGATACATGGTATTACATTACTTAACACATGGCATTCATGCCTCGGGTGGTGCTGCAGGGCTGCCTCTGTCGGATGCACATACTACACTCCCTGTACATTTGGAAGCAGGTTGTGTCATGTTAGGCATCCCTGTTACTGTATGAGTGAGTCAGAGTGGGTATCGGTCCCAGTGTTCCTACTGACCAAGCATATGTGCTATCGTTGCCTCTTTGCCAAGGCCAGGGCATACTGGGCACGCCTCCTTCTGCCTACTGGGACAAGGTCAGGTTGTTCCTCCTCCAAGTCACCCCCTGCCTGTGGTGGCCTTGGCAATGGTGGGGATGTTTGGCCCAGCCCTGTGCTGGTCCTGCTGCAGCTGTTTCCAGGAACATATTATGTAGCATAGCACATATCATGATCATTTGGGTACATGTAGTTGGTGTGTACTGCAAAGCTCCACCAGACGTGTCCAGACACCGCAACCGTGACTTGAGCAGCCCAAACACACGCTCTATGATATTCCGTGTTTGTGCCTCTGCCTCATTATGGCGTTCCTGTTGGTGTGTGTGCATTTCTGATGGGTGTCATCAGCCACGGCTCAAGTGCATAACCAGCATCCCCACTAGGTGTCCGTGTGGAAAGTCCACATTGGCAAATGATTGGTACAGCAAGGTCAGATGCCAGATGTGGGAATCGTGGTAGCTACCAGGGCAGCCAGCACACACATTCATTATTATGCCCTGGGCATCACACACGACCTGGCAGTTGATGGAGGGGTATCCCTTGCGGTTAATGTAGACTCTACCCACTCACCGGCTGGTGCCTTGATGCGTATGTGCGTGCAGTCTATTGCACCCAGCACCTCAGGGTATCCCGCTATTTGCTGGAAGAGACGCATATTGCTGGACACAACCTCACGGTCACTAGGGACATATATATGATCACTGACATGTGGTGACATGGCATCCAGGAACTGGTGCAGTACCCGGAGGCTGATGCCTGTGATATCCCCATCATATCGCCAGTTGGTCTCTGAAAGGTACCTGTTGCTAGTATTCTTAGGCCAGCACATACCTTGGTTTCCACTGGGATGGGTTCCGCTCTGTTGGTTCTGTGTGTGAGGCGTGGCCTGCACAGCTCAACAATCTGCTGCAGGAGCTCTCTGTCCACTCTATAGCGCTCTACTATCTCCAGCTCATGTAACCCATGGTAGGTGACCCTAGGCCTGTATACTCTTCTCCTTCTCCTCACTCTGGGTTGTCTGTCAGCATCTGCATTATCACCACCCTCGCAATTCGCCTATGTCTGATTATAACAGCTATGGCAGCCCCTAGCATTTCTGCTCTGAGTTCAGCTTTTTTCAGGTTTCAACTCTGATAGCTTAGTTTCTGGCAGTATCTCTTGTGAGAAACAGCCTGCACTGCTCTTTGTTGTGTTTTAAGTGCTGGGTTGGGCTTCTAGTCTGCCTGTGTAATTGCCTGCTTCTAATTGTTTCCACCAATTAACTTTAGTAGTATCTTCTGGCAGTTTCCCTGTATTTTGGTTGTTTCCTATTTCCTCTCTGTTTCCTGAGTGGGAGCAGTGTGCACACCGGCTTAAACACGCTCACAGTAACTTAAACGCTGTACACATCCCTACACGGTGTTACACGCACACACATCCTTACACGGTGTTAGCTAGGCTGATTCATGCTAAAACGCGACACCGCCTTACACGCATGCGCCAGCGCAAACCGTTGTAAACAGTTTGCAACACGCCCCACAAGTAGAACCTGCCTCACATCAAGCGCGCAGCATGCACATATATCAAGAAACTTAGAGTGTAGGGATAGCGTATGCCCTCAATTTCTTGACATTCCCAGTGTTCTGTTGGGACACACCTCCCTCCCTGATGTCTGTCTGTCATCTCTTACCTTACATTGCCCTCCAATCTGGTACATTTCTTTCTATCCTTCCCCATGATGTCACCTACCTCTTACTCTGTTCCTCCCCTTCTC
The DNA here is from genome assembly GCF_019279795.1 of Protopterus annectens. NCBI lineage: Eukaryota > Metazoa > Chordata > Ceratodontiformes > Protopteridae > Protopterus > Protopterus annectens. Next base: position 1,571,299,544 of record NC_056739.1, on the reverse strand, counting down.
TAACTCTTACGACTCAGAAAGTGCTCATTACTTATGTGGCAGTGTGATTCAGTATTGTAAGCCTCATTTACATAGGATTGCCTAGTAATGCTTAGTTACATATCTTACACGGAGCTTCCCCTTGACAACCACTAAACGGAGGCCATATTGTTTTGCTCTGCAAGTCCCTCCATTGACATTTCATGTAATACATAAATCCCACAATTGTGGGCTTATAAGCTTCGGTTTTCAGTTTTAGGTAGCGCACCCGTTTGCTGGTGTGCGCTACAGTTAAACACATAAATCCGTGAAAAAAAAAAAAGTTATATAACTTTTTTTGCAACACTTTCATGCCAATGGCCACATATTTGGCCATTGGCATGCTTAATATAACAAATGCACCCTTTATTTGGAGCTGACATAGCTCCGTTTTAATTTTGCAGAAATGTACTCAGTTGTCAGCTGAGTACATTTCTGCAACACGTCCGTTACGGACTGGTTTGAGCTTCGTGGATCGCTCACATACCTCATTTGCATATCTTGGAGCTGCAAATGAGGTATTGAGCATTCACGCCACTCCATGTAAGAGACGTGTTAGCTGTCTCTTACACGGAGATTTGGGCTGTTGCTGAATCAGGAGGCTTACACGGAGGCTTACACTACTCTTGAACTCCGTGTAAGCCTTCCTGAATCTGGCCCACTGTTTTAAACTTATAAAGATAATATAACAAGTTTTCCATCAGCGTGCATTACAATAATTCCTGTACTCTCTACATTCTCACAGCCCCTACCCCAACCCTTCTGCACAAGAACTCTAGACAAAGCACGGAAGCATAAGACAAAAGCTAAACATCAGGGAAATCCTTTAAAAATGCTTATAAAAATGACTGAATGGGTTTTCCCATAATTTGGTGTATTACTTTGCTTCAATCTCACAGTTTTGCTAGAAAACCAAATTGTTTTGAGGGACAGACCACAAATATCAAGCAACAGTCCCACAGCTTTCACAATGCCCATACCCCACCACCAACCTCTTAGCACAGTAATTCTGGGTGAAGCACAAAGAAATAAACAAAACAAAAAAGAACAAGGCAAACGCGTAATATTAGGGATTTAAATCGCTTGGCTTATGAACCAATAGAGATGCTAGTATAACAGATTTTGCAGTGGCATCCATTGCTTGAACCAACATGTTTTTTTATGCGAAACTGACCAAAAATACCAAACATTAGAACACCATGTGACATTTTCACAACCCCTACCATCCTCCTAACCTCTGAGCACAACAATTCTAGATAAAGCCAAAAATAATTACAGAACAAAGGTGGAACATCAGGGATAGTTTAAAACATAGCTATTATAAATGCAGAAAATTTTGTAGAACAGGGTTTGCATTAAAATTATATTTGTGCATTCTGTAACATTCTTTCAGCACAATTCTGGACAAAGCAAACAAAAAAAAAAGGCAGGGCAAAGACATAACATCAGGCATTTAAACACTTATCTAATAAACTTATAAAGATGCTAGAACAGGTCTTGCATTGCATGGACTCATTTTTTCATGAGAGAAAGAGCAGAAAATCCCAAGCAGACATGAGGACATTTTACAACATTCTCACAGCCCATACTCCCCTCAATTCTGGACAAAGCAGAACATTATAGACCCAAGGCATAGCACAAGACATAGTTGTAAATACTTGTTACAAACTTAAAGAAGAAATACTAGAATAACAGGGTTTGCATTAGCCTACATTAAATCATCATCTACATTTTCTCAGTCACTATTGCCCCACTACCAGCCTATCAGCATAAATCTGGACAAAGCAAAAGTAAATAAATAAAAAATATGACTATTCTTATGCAGAACTGAGTAAAAAAATAGAATCTGGACATTAATTATCACAGACAAGCCCAGCCCCTCTCTTAGCACAAGAATTCTGGACAAAGCTAAAATAAAACGATTTAAACCAAAACCTCTCTCCACCCCCACCCCCAATCCTCCAAGAATTCTGGGGACAAATATTACAATCCTCATCTCCCTGCGCCCCCCTCCCAAAGAAAAAAGTAAAAAAAAAAAAAAAAAAAAAAAAGAAAAAAAAATCAGCAACTTACCTTTTTCTGTAGTGGAAGGCGGCAACTAATCCTCTACTCAAGCTAAATTAAAAATTGACCCCCTGATTGCTGCCACACAGACCATTTCAGAATTTTTAAATTTGTCCTTAAAAGGACAAATTTTCAGAGCTTTTAAAAAATGCCTTTACAAGGGCAGTTGAGAATGCAGCTCCTTGGCTTGTCTGAATGTTCCAAAGTCCTTGTCCTCCTCACGCCACCAGTAATCCTATAAAAGATCTCCCGAAAATCCAACAAAAAACAAGAGAAAGGAATGCTTGCTACACACGTGCCATTTTAAAGGCAACTGACGCAGGAAGTGCATTGCAAAAACCACTTACTTGAAGAGAAAAAAAAAAACTACAACTTACTTCTTTGGTTGCTGCAACCAATCAGGTCCTTGCTTTACTGAAGCAGACCTGATGGAGTGCAGCTTTCAGCTGACATCACATCTTACAGGAAGGCAATTTATTAAAGGTTTTGATGGTGCCGCAAATTCTGAGATGCTGCTGTAATTATGAGTCTGCGAGAACCAGAACCGGGCAAAGTTTTGATGGTGCCGCGAATTCTGCGATGCTGCCGTAATTACGAGTCTGCGAGAACCAGAACCGAGCAAAGATGAAGGAGAAACCCGCAGCTGCTTGTGTGTCAGTTGGCTGCACATTGTTAGTGGGGGCCCTTGTGTGCTGGGAGATAACCAGGGGCCTCCAGTGGCCGCGGGTTTGGAGGGTGCCTAATGCCGGCTATGAACATAAGCAGTACACCCACCACACATAGTGCAGCACCATAGACCAACATACACTGAGGCATTTAAAAGCAATCTTCCTAAACTCCAAAGATGTCCTAGACATTCATTCTGCAAAAAATAAACCTCAGCAACTCCAAAAGTACTTCACCAAAACACCACCCAACACAACACATGCAGCTACACCCTTTGGAGCCTCAACTACAAAGTCCATAAGGCAAGCCAACACACTACCCAATATTTTAATCATAGGAGACTCCACTATGAGACATATATATGTCCCGCTCAGCCGAATGAATAAGGAGAAAATCACAGTTGTTTGTGTATCAGGGGACATGACTCACAAATTCACCTATGCAGTCAAGTCATTAAGGAGCATGCAATTCATCAAAGGTGATTTCAGTGAACGCAAAGAAATTAAAGTCAGTTCACCAAAACCACCCTTTGACAAAAGTGGAGATTGCTTTTTTTCCCTACTACTGTGCAACTATAATTCTGGGAGGTTTAGGATGTGTTCCTGTACATGGCGATGAAGGGGGTCTTGCCCCCAGTGAAAAAAATTGTGTCAATGTTTGCTGAAAGTAGTTTCGGTGCACTGCATTCAGTTTATTTGCTTTCATCAAAACTGCCTTTGATGGATCGACATGAATCCAGTCACTAGACCACAAGTGCCTGTAAGAAATAACATTAAACAAAACCTTCTCAACTATCACTTGGGAGCAGGTGCACTGTCTATTGCCAAAACACTGCATTGATGGGCCCCAATAATATCCCATGGTGGTTCCTAAATAAATAGCCTGAAACATGACCTATCAGGGCCACTGGATTCACTGTTTAATCATATCCTCCAGACAGTCTTTGTGCCACACAAATGGAGAACTACAATGGTCATCTTTCTGCACAAGGATGAGTCATCAATGGACCCCAGGAACTATAAACCCATAAGTCTAACTAATGCAAAGCCATGGAAAGAATTACCATGGAGATGATTAATAAGGACATAGAAAACATTTAGACACTGGATCCAACCCAATTTGTTTTAATCAAGGACAGATGAAGCCTACTCAGCCTGGCGGACTTCTTTGAGAAGGTCACAAAGGCTATGAATGAGGGCAAAATGGTGCAATCTGCCTACCTTGACCTGGCTAAACCATTTGATACAATACTGCACTTGGGCATCATAAACAAACTCATGGATATATCCATAGACCCCTATGTTACACACTGGATGGACAGCTGACTCTCAAATAGGACCCAGGAAGCTAGGATACTGGAGACCACTTCCACAAATTGGCCAGTTAGTAGTGGAGACCCTCAGGGCTCAGTGCTGGGTCTGCTCCTTTTTGGCATCTACTTCTCGAAAGTCAAGTCTGCTGGCTGACCAAGTTTACAGAGGATTACAGACTACGAGCAGTCATAGAATCCCCCAAGACACTGTTGTCCTACAGGAAGGGCTAACATTGGCAAACTACTTTTGCCAAAGACACGGCTTAAAACTCAATGCCAAGAAATACATACAAGTAGCCTTTGGGAAGTCAGACAGCCTAAGAAATGATATGCTTTAGTGATTAAAAATCAAAATAGCACTAATGCATTGACTAAGCATGCTGAACATTGAAAGGACTGCAAAATGTTTGCATTTTTTGTAATTAAAAAAAAAAAAAAAAACAAGTAATCTCTGTGGTATCCCCAAAGTCTCAAACAACACACTAAACCAGTATAATGGGTCCAAAAACAAAACAGTGTAAGAAACTTCTCTGTGTGGAAGATTTTCAATCCATATATATCTAGTTAATCACTGTATAATAATCCGATCAGATAATAGTAGTAGAGGTAGCGAATGTAAACTCATCTTAAGTAAAAAAATAATAAAAAATATATAATTTGAAATATTATACAGAATTACTAAGTATTCAAAAGTAATCCAAGCAGGGTAGACAGTCCATTTCCTGACACAAATCCTTTAAGTACACAGACAAGTGATCCAAGTAAAACAAAAATAATAGAATAATAGTTTCCTCACAACCTTTCTAACTATATATATATATATACTTTTTATCAGACAAGAGAGTAGGTTATTGTGGTGTAAAACACAGTATATTGGTATACATGTTAAATTCACATCCCTTCCCCCATCAGTGTGGCATTCAAGCTGGTCCTGCCCTACTTAGTAGCTGTCATAATAATATAACCCTTATGTACTTTAAATAAAATTAATAATGATGTGGTACCTCTTATTTAACCAGAATATTAAGTCTGTGATTTTATCCAAGACAATACACTCCATGGCTGGAAATATATAAACCTTACTCCATTTGGCAATCTAAAAATATATATAAATATATAGATATACACTTTGCATGCAATAGTGCAAATCATATTCTATTTCCATAGCCTATTGTTAACAAAGATCACTTTTGTCCTTCTAGACTTCTTCAGGTCTGTGTACAAGTACCCTAAAAACTATCTACAAAAATATCATTGTATAATTAGCTAGTATTATTACACAACATTTTGAATAAAGTGGAAAAAAGAAAAAAATGTATGATGATAGAAACAAAATATACACTTCAATTAAAATGATTTAACACGGTATTTAAAACCAACTGGAAGAATAAAATAAAATACATTTGCAGTCATTGTGACAGGGTCTACAGACCAGTACATGAGTGTCAGGTCTATCTGCATTGGAGGGTGGTTGGCTTTTCACCACAGTTGTGCACACATACTCAGAATGGCAGCAATATAGCCAGTATCACATTAGCTACTGTATATGTGGATATCTGCACATATTACCTTGTAACACTGCAACATTTGGTGTTGCTGACAATACCTCTCCCTCACCTTTTCACAGGTGCAGCAGGTGTGGCCGGAGCTCATGGTCCTGTACCTAGTAAGTGTCATACTGTTGTTTTGCCTGATCAAATATACCCTATGAATGTTAAGGGCTGCCATTTTGCTTTTTGCACAAGTGTTTTGCTTAGCTAGAGTAGAATAATTTTATGTTTCATTTCAGAGCAGATAACTACAGTGCATAGCCTAGGGAATGATAGGTATGTATTTGTACAAGCAATAACATGTTTGCACTTATAGTTATGAGCAACTACGCAGCCTGCTATACATGAGGCAATTACTGCAAGATGCCCATTCAAACACATCAGGGAGAAGGTGCACACCTGTGGCAGTGGTACTACAACATACATAGCATTGTCAAGATAGGTGTACTGGGATTAATGTGTATTTCTGTCACATATGCTGTCATATTGCATACCTCACAGGTGTAGTGAACTGGCAACATTACCCAGATGTAGCTGATGTGCATGTTATACAGGGCCTGAGTTGTCTGTTTATGTTGTTGTGAGTGTGTGTGTTGTGCATGGGATCACAGATGAGAAGATGTGGGACATGTGATGCAGTTATGGCTCCTCATCTGTATGAGTCAGTGTGGATTACCATACATAATAGTGCAGGTGGTAATGTACTGCTTTTGTCTTGCTTCTCACAGGTGAACAAGGGGTTGGAGTCTGTCCCCCTCACAACCTGATGTCAGTGTCTCATCAGACTCTGATGATGATGGTGGCCATAGTGAGGCACAGATGGGATTGTCAGTGGCTGAATCTGTCCCAGATGTTGACATTCCTCTCCTTCTCCCATTGTCCCCACACACAGTCAGTATGCCCACACATACCCTGTCACCAGAGACCACAGATATTGGACAGTCAGAAGGTGGTGACATAGTACAGGACAGTGTGAGAACTATGGCATCAGTGAGTGTAGACACTGGCCATAGCTAGACAGCTGGCAAGGGCCTACACAGGGAGATTAACAGGGGTGCTCAAAGGAGGACTGATGCCCATCCACTTCCTGTTGCAGGTGTCACATCGTGGGTCATTTGCCGCATTTTCTGGGCTGTCATGGAGGCACAGGCATGAGCTGAATGCAATACCAGATGGATGGTTAGGGTTATGGATGCAGCACAGTCTGACATTTGTGACTGCCTCTACCACATTGGTGATGCCATGGAATGTTTCACTGATGTAGTGGACAGACAATGGGCTCAGACAGTGCCTGTCTTTGAGCACGCGTTGTCTGTGCTGGAACATGTGGTTGGGGTTTGGCATCAGACACATGGATGTAGGCCAGCAACACCATTTGCTGGTAGTCCACGTCACCATGTACACTCACTTTCTCATAGTGGTAGCACCTCCAGTGTAACAGAGGGTGGTGTGCTGGCCACACCAT